>NW_006773600.1:815469-841272 GCF_000442215.2 Lipotes vexillifer | reverse complement strand
TTTTTTTTTTTTTTTTTTTAGTGGCGGCATGTGGAATCTTTAGTTGCGGCATGCGGGATCTAGTTCCCTGACCAGGGATCAAACCTGGGCCCCCTGCACTGGGAGCATGGAGTCTTAGCTACTGGACCACCGGGGAAGTCCCCAGATTTCTTTACTCATTATGCTGTGATGGCATAAATATTCTCGTCAGGGATCATAAATGCACATGACTTCAGAGAACAGGGAGGTGATGTAAATATGTGAAGTCACCCAAGACAATAGGAGTCATGGGGAGAAGGCTGGTTCTCATCCTATTAGGATGTAAGATTCTGAGTGCAGGAATTCTTGGGCTGTTTTGTTCACCATTATATCCCAAGTGCCTATCAGAGGCCTTGATACATAGTAGGTGCGCAATAAATACTTATTAAATGAATATGTTGAAATGTGTTATATTGGGGAGACCAAACAATACCTAAAGACATTTATTCCTAATAATGATAACAACAACAAACAATAAATAATATTGTGCCAATCAAACAAAACCCATCTAGGGAAGCCGTTTTTGGAACTCATGGCATTATGCAGTAGGTCTCTTCTAGGAAACTTTTATGCAATTTTCCATGAAGAAACATATTTACTCTGCCTCCTCAATCATTTGCAGAACTATCGGTCCTTTGAACATTAAAAAAATGAAAAATGCGTGTTAGCTTCAGTATCTATAGCAAAGGCTCTCTCTTGCATTAGAGACTATTTATGAATACTATTTAAAATATTGCCATATCCTGGAACATTGTTTTAAATAGAATTTCCTAATATTATATCATTCCTGGGCTTCATGAGAATCAATCAATTTGTCAATAATGATAATATTTGAATAATAACTTCAACTATATGCATGGATTATTTTGAATTTTCAAATCAACTTCTAATATATTCTCTCATTTTTATCATGTGAAATGTCCATTGCTACCTGTATTTCAATGAAACATCTGTTGAAAATGAATTCCAATGAAATGCATGAAAATACAGTGATTCTTGTATCTTAGTGAAATGACTTCTTTTTGCAAAGAAACTTTTTTCTATTCTTTGAATCTGTAAACATAGCATGTTGCTCCATATAGAAGCTGGACTTGGTTTGTCTATCGTGTATATTTTAGTTTAAAAAATGTACGGCCATGGAAAAGAAGCAGAAAGTTAGTTGTATATATTTTTACTTCCTCTTCCTTTTATTCATGGTGTGCTCTTACTTATTTTATTTTGTGTTTATATCCTGATGGGTAAAGGTACCCCTACTCACCACTGATTTCTTCCTTATTCTTTCTTTAGCCTTTTCACCTTATCTCCATGTGGCCAACTACTGATCATTGAATTTACATGGAAAGGGTGTCCTAGCAGACACTGTGAGTGCCCTGTTTTCTCCTCTTAGCCTGTTCTGGAGGTTATTGTAGTTTCTTTTGACAGATTCGATTCAATATCCTTCTGTTTGAAAACTTTCGCTGGACTCAACAATGTGTTCAGCCAATGCAGAAGGCTGGTAAGTTAAGACCCATAGAATAATCCTTAACTATGAAGGACAGGAGTTGGTAGGTAAATACCCCAGCCAGCCTCCTCACTTTTCAGAGGGAGAGTTCTGAGATGTGTTCTATCTAGTTTTCCAAAGGGTCCCCAGCAGCAGTGAGTCAGGTTTCTCACAGTGACAACCGCTCATTAGTGCTCCATTACTGGGTTTTCTCCCTTTCTTTGTCTCTTCTCTTCTCCTTCAATATTCTTCCTGCAATCTCCACCCAAATGAACTATTTTCTTATATTAGGACCTGCTTTTGGAAGGATTCAAAATAAGACAAATACCATCCTAGCTGAGGATTTTTTAATTGGAGTTCATTCTGGTGGGGTTTTTTTATTGTTGTTTTATTGGTTTTGGGGGGTTTTTGTTTGTTTTTTCATGTTCTTCCTTCCTTGTGATTTTTCTCTGTGACTCAGTATTCAAGTTCCTTCCAATCAAAGAATCATATGTCTCAGATTATCTCTAACTCAAGGCAACTGGCAGCTTTTACCATAGTTAACTATTTCATATCAACTTAATAGAAGCGTCAGGGGTGAAAAACTAAGTTCCTTTTTAAAAATTAAAAGGCCCAGATCCATGGAGAGCCAAATCTCTAAAAATATAAAGATGATTAGCACTACATTGTTTTCAATTTTTTAAAACCATATTTATCTTCAGCTAGCTGTTATGTTAGGTAGTAGCCAAAACAAACCCACCAATACAATAGTATTTTCTTCCTACAGAATGTATTCTTAATTAACCCCAAACTGAGTCTTTGTATTACACATCCAGAAGACCTCACGAGGAGCTGACTCTAAAAATTAATGGTCATGAATCCCAGTCCACAAACTCAGGTTTGAAAGAAATATATCTTTATTATTCTATAATTCAACTTCATTTTTATTTCAACTACCTATTCTGCCATAATTTCAGAAATTGTATCTCAGTCAACGTGGAGTTCCCATTTCCACCAGATTTTATTTAAATTCTAGGGGGTGCTATATTATACCAAGGTGTGGGGCATGAGATATGGATCTTTTGACAGGCAAGTATCGTCTAAGATCTCCCTCATTGTCTTGCCACATTCAGTCTGGCCCATCTCTCTGCTTCTTCCATTCCATTGTGTGGGGCTGGGGCTGTTCCCCTGAGGCACAGGGCCTTTCCCATGAGACTCACTATGGCCTGTCTGTGTAGCCAGTCATACTTAGTGACCTCAAAGCAGAAAGGGACACACGCATCCCCTCTGCTCTTGAATATGCAGATGTTCAGGATTTGGTGTGACAGTCAAGAAGCCAGTCCTCTCTGTCTCAGACCAACTGAAGTAACTGTTGCTTAGCCCAAGAAAACTTTCTTTTTGTTGGCCAGGAGGGGAGAAACTGAGGGAACATGGGAAGAATTCTCTTCCTCAGAGATATTTCCTAAAATATACTTTCTGTGTTGTAGTTATTGAAGGTTTAGGATTTTGGAAAATAAAAACCACAGACTGTTTGGTCTCTCCTCTCTTTCATTTACCTTCCCTTCTTTTCCCTTTTTTTCTCTTTCTCTTTCTGTCATTCTACTTCATCACATCCCTCCCAGGACGAATAATTTATAGATCTATCTATCTATCTATCTATCTCTCGTATTTCCACCACAGAGAACATCAAGCATGCTAGAATGTTGACATACCGATCTTAAAGGAGCCAAGTCTCCAAGACAACTGCTGTGGTGACCCATGCCTTCCATCATTGAGTGCTGGCAAGATTTTCATTCGGATAGTCTGATGGGCACTTTTTTTATGAGCACTGTATACATAGAGAATGTCTATAGCTGGTGGTGTATGTCTGTGCATGTGTCATATTAAAAGCAGACTTAGTTGGAATAATTTTTATGTAATTTGAGCCATGTTTTGGCAATAACTATAAAACATGTTTACAATAATCCATGATTTTTAAAATATACTGTTGGGCTTCCCTGGTGGTGCAGTGGTTGAGAGTCCGCCTGCCAATGCAGGGGACACAGGTTCGTACTCTGGTCTGGGAAGATCCCACATGCCGCGGAGCGGCTGGGTCCGTGAGCCATGGCCGCTGAGCCTGCGCATCTGGAGCCTGTGCTCCACAATGGGAGAGGCCACAACAGTGAGAGGCACGTGTACTGCAGAAAAATAAATAAATAAATATAAATAAAATATAATATAGATGCTTCACTTGATAGATTTACTTTTTTACTTTATGTATTTCACCTTTTTCTACTTTTTACTTTGGTTTGATGAACATCCCAAATAAAAATTAACATACTGTCCACTCAGTGTTTCTCTTGTCCCTTTTCAACTTCTCTGTTTCATTTCTTTATTACTTAAAATGAGCTTCAAATAGTAATCTGTCTCTGATATGTTGCTGTGAAGAATGACTGGCTATCTAGATCCTGCAGTATGTTTTAGAACAATGCTCTTGTCTCATGGTTATAAGGAAGCTGATGATCTTGATGGCTTTACATGTTTATTCTTACATAGTGATGAGATAATTCAACCAAAACATGCAATAGATATTTAATGAACACTCAACCACATACATGATTTACTGCAATGAGATTAATCTTTCTTAATTTCCTAATTACCTATATAAGTGAAGAAAAAGAAACATAATGCATGGACTCAGGTGGTGTTGGAGAGTTTAAGAGCACTATAAAAAACTAGCATTCACTTGCACTTCACTTTTGCCTCTGAGCTTTTTTGTTTGTCTTTCTGTGTCTGACTTTTCTATTTTTTTTAACACCTTTATTGGAGTATAATTGATTTACAATGGTGTGTTAGTGTCCACTTTATAACAAAGTGAGTCAGCTATACGTATACATATATCCCCATATCTCTTCCCTCTTGCATCTCCCTCCCTCCCTCCCTCCCACCCTCCCTATCCCACCCCTCTAGGTGGTAACAAAGCACTGAGCTGATCTCCCTGTGCTATGCGGCTGCTTGCCACTAGCTATCAGTTTTACATTTGGTAGTGTATAGATGTCCATGCCACTCTCTCACTTTGTCCCAGCTTAACCTTCACCTTCCCCGTATCCTCAAGTCCATTCTCTAGTAGGTCTGCATCTATATTCCCGTCCTGCCCCTAGGTTCCTCATGACCTTTTTTTTGTTTTCTAGATACCATATATATTTGTTAGCATACAGTTTTTGCTTGTCTCTTTCTGATTTACTTCACTCTCTATGACAAACTCTAGGTCCAACCACCTCACTACAAATAACTCCATTTCCTTTCATTTTATGGCTGAGTAATATCCCATTGTATATATGTGCCACATGTTCTTTATCCATTCATCTATTGATAGCCACTTAGGTTGTTTCCATGTCCTGGCTATTATAAATAGAGCTGCAATGAACACTGTGGTACATGACTCTTTTTGAGTTACGGTTTTCTCAGGGTATATGCCCAAGGATGGGATTGCTACTTTTAGTTTTTTAATCAATTTACATTCCCACCAACAGTGCAAGAGGGTTCTCTTTTCCCACACCCTCTCCAGCATTTACTGTTTGGAGATTTTTTGATGATGGCCATTCTGACTGGTGTGAGGTGACACCTCATTGCAGTTTTGATTTTCATTTCTGTAATAATAAATGATGTTCAGCATTCCTTCATGTGTTTGTTGGCAATATGTATATCTTCTTTGGAGAAATGTCTATTTAGGTCTTCTGCCCATTTTTGGATTGGGTTGTTTGTTTTTTTGATATTGAGCTGCATGAGCTGCTTGTAAATTTTGGAGATTAATCCTTTGTCAGTTCCTTCATTTGCAAATATTTTATCCCATTCTGAGGGTTGTCTTTTCATCTTGTTTATGGTTTCCTTTGCTGTGCAAAAGCTTTTGAGTTTAGTTGGGTCCCATTTGTTTATTTTTGTTTTTATTTCCATTTCTCTAGGAGGTGGGTCAAAAAAGATGTTGCTGTGATTTATGTCATAGAGTGTTCTGCCTATGTTTTCCTCTAAGAGTTTTAAAGTGTCTGGCATTACATTTAGGTCTTTAATCCATTTTGAGTTTATTTTTGTGTATAGTGTTCGGGAGTGTTCTAATTTCATTCTTTTACATTTAGCTGTGCAGTTTTCCCAGCACCACTTATTGAAGAGGCTGTCTTATCTCCATTGTTTATTCTTGCCTCCTTTATCAAAGATAAGGTGATGATATGGGCGTGGGTTTATCTCTGGGCATTCTATCCTGTTCCAGTGATCTATATTTCTGTTTTTGTGCCAGTACCATACTGTGTTAATTACTGTAGTTTTGTAATATAGTCTGAAGTCAGGGAGCCTGATTCCTCCAGCTCTGTGTTTCTTTCTCAAGATTGCTTTGGCTATTCGGGGTCTTTTGTGTTTCCATACAAATTGTGAAATTTTTTGTTTTAGTTCTGTGAAAAATGTCAGTGGTAGTTTGATAGGGATTACATTGAATCTGTAGATTCCTATGAGTAGCATAGTCATTTTCACCATGTTGATTCTTCCAATCCAAGAACATGGTATACCTCTCCGTCTATTTGTATCATCTTTAATTTCTTTCATCAGTGTCTTATAGTTTTCTGCATACCGTTGTCTCCTTAGGTAGGTTTATTCCAAGGTATTTTATTCTTTTTGTTGTAATGGTAAATGGGAGTGTTTCCTTAATGTCTCTTTCAGATTTTTCATCATTAGTATATAGAAATGCCAGAGATTTCTGTGCATTAATTTTCTATCCTGCTACTTTATGAAATTCATTGATCAGCTCTAGTAGTTTTCTGGTAGCATCTTTGGGATTCTCTATGTATAGTATCATGTCATCCGCAAAGAGTGATTCTTTTCCGATTTGGATTCCTTTTATTTCTCTTTCTTCTCTGATTTCTGTGGCTAAAACTTCCAAAACAATGTTGAATAATAGTGGTGAGAGTGGGCAACCTTGTCTTCTTCCTGATCTTAGTGGAAATGGTTTCAGTTTTTCACATTAAGGATGATGTTGGCTGTGGGTTTGTAATATATGGCCTTTATCATGTTGAGGTAAGTTCCCTCTATGCCTACTTTCTGGAGAGTTTTTGTCATAAATGGGTGTTGAATTTTGTCGAAAGCTTTTTATGCATCTATTGAGATGATTATATGGTTTTTCTCTTTCAATTTGTTAATATGGTATATCACATTGATAAATTTGCATATACTGAAGAATCGCTGCATTCCTGGGGTAAACCTCACTTGATCATGGTGTATAGTCCTTTTAATGTGCTGTTGGATTCTGTTTGCTAGTATTTTGTTGAGGATTTTGCCTCTGTGTTCATCATGATATTGGCCTGTAGTTTTTGTTCTTTGTGACATCTTTGTCTGGTTTTGGTAACAGGGTGATTGTGGTCTCATAGAATGAGTTTGGAGGTGTTCCTCCCTCTGCTATATTTTGGCAGAGGTTCAGAAGAATAGGTGTTAGCTCTTCTCTAAATGTTCGATAGAGTTCGCCTGTGAAGCCATCTGGTCCTGGGCTTTTGTTTGTTGGAAGATTTTTAATCACAGTTTCAATTTCAGTGCTTGTGATTGGTCTGTTTATATTTTCTGTTTCTTCCTGGTTCAGTATTGGAACGTTTGCTTTTCTAAGAATTAGTCCAATTCTTCCAGGTTGTCCATTTTACTGGCATATAGTTGCTGTCATAATCTCTCATGATCCTTTGTATTTCTGCGGTGTCAATTGTCAACTCTCCTTTTTGATTTCTAATTCTATTGATTTGAGTCTTCCTCCTTTTTTTTGTTGATGAGTCTGGCTAATGGATTATCAATTTTGTTTATCTTCTCAAACAACCAGCTCTTAGTTTTATTGATCTTTGCTATCGTTTCCTTCATTTCTTTCTGATCTGATCTTTATGATTTCGTTCCTTCTGCTAACTTTGGGTGTTTTTTGTTCTTCTTTATCTAATTGCTTTAGGTGTAAGGTTAGGTTGTTTATTTGATATGTTTCTTGTTTCTTAAGGTAAGATTGTATTGCTATAAACTTCCCTCTTGGAACTGCTTTTGCTGCATCCTATAGGTTTTGGGTTATCATGTTTTCATTGTCATTTGTTTCTAGGTATTTTTGGATTTCCTCTTTGATTTCTTCAGTGATCTCCTGGTTATTAATTAGTGTATTGTTTAGTCCCCCTGTGTTTGTATTTTTTATAGATTTTTTCCTGTAATTGATATCTAGTCTCAGAGCATTGTAGTCAGAAAAGATACTTGATATGATTTCAATTTTCTTAAATTTACAAAGGCTTGATTTGTGGCCCAAGATATGATCTATCCTGGAGAATGTTCCGTGGGCACTTGAGAAGAAAGTGTATTCTGTTGTTTTTGAATGGAATGTCCTATAAATATCAAGTCCATCTTGTTTAATATATCATTTAAAGCTTGTGTTTCCTTATTTATTTTCAGTTGGATGATCTGTCCATGGTGAAAGTAGGGTGTTAACGTCCCCTACTATGATTGTGTTCCTGTCAATTTCCCCTTTTATGGCTGTTAGCATTTGCCTTATGTATTGAGGTGCTCTAAGGTGGGTGCATAAATACTTACAATTGTTGTATCTTCTCCTTGGATTGATCCCTTGATCATTATGTAGTGCCCTTCTTTGCCTCTTGTAATAGTCTATGCTTTAAAGTCTATTTTGTCTGATATGAGAATTGCTACTCCAGCTTTCTTTTGTTTTCCATTTTCATGGAATATCTTTTTCCATCCCCTCACTTTCAGTCTGTATGTGTCCCTGAAATGGGTCCCTGTATAGGTCTGAAATGGGTCTGTTGTATACAGCATATATATGGGTCTTGTGTTTGGATCCATTCATCCAGTCTGTGTCTTTTGGTTGGAATATTTAATCCATTTACATTTAAGGTAGTTATTGATATGTATGTTCATATTCCCATTTTCTTAATTGTTTTGAGTTTGTTATTGTAGGTGTTTTCTGTCTCTTGTGTTTCCTGCCTAGAGAAGTCCCTTTATCATTTGTTGTAAAGCTGGTTTGGTGGTGCTGAATTCTCTTAGCTTTTGCTTGTCTGTAAAGGTTTTAATTCCTCCAACATTTCTGAGTGAGATCCTTGCTGGGTAGAGTAATCTTGGTTGCAGGTTTTTCTCCTTCATCACCTTAAATATGTCCTGCCATTCCCTTCTGGCTTGCAGAGTTTCTGCTGAAAGATCAGCTGTTAAACTTATGGGGAATCCCTAGTATGTTATTTGTTGTTTTTCCCCTTGCTGCGTTTACTATTTTTTCTTTGTGTTTAATTTTTGATAGTTTGATTAATATGTGTCTTGGCATGTTTCTCCTTGGATTTATCCTGTATGCGACTCTCTGCACTTCCTGGTCTTGAATAACTATTTCCTTTCCCATATTAGGGAAGTTTTCAACTATAATCTCTTCAAATATTTTCTCAGTCCCTTTCTTTTTCTCTTCTTCTTCTGGAACCCCTATAATTTGAATGTTGGTGCTTTTAATGTTACCCCAGAGGTCCTTAAGACTGTCCTCAGTTCTTTTCATTCTTTTTTCTTTATTCTCTCTGCAGTAGTTACTTCCACTATTTTATCTTCCAGGTCACTTATCCGTTCTTCTGCCTCAGGTATTCTGCTATTGATTCCTTCTAGTGAATTTTTAATTTCACTTATTGTGTTGTTCATCATTGTTTGTTTGCCCTTTAGTTCTTCTAGGTCCTTGTTAAATGTTTCTTGTATTTTCTCCATTCTATTCCCACAATTTTGGATCATCTTTACTATCATTACTCTGAATTCTTTTTCAGGTAGACTGCCTAGTTCCCCTTCAGTTGTTTGGTCTGGTGGGTTTTTACCTTGCTCCTTCATGTGCTGTGTGTTTCTCTGTCTTCTCATTCTGCTTAACTTACTGTGTTTGGGTCTTCTTTTCGCAGGCTGTGGTTTCCTAGTTCCTGTTGTTTTTGATGTCTGCCCCCAGTGGCTAAGGTTGGTTCAGTTCGTTGTGTAGGTTTCCTGATGGAGGGGACTAGTGCCTGAGTTCTGGTGGATGAGGCTGGATCTTTTCTTTCTGGTGGCCAGGTCCATGTCCAATGGTTTGTTTTGGTATGTCTGTGACCTTATTATGATTTTAGGCAGCCTTTCTGCTAGTGGGTCGAGTTCTGTTCCTGTCTTGCTAGTTGTTTGGCATCGGGTGTTCAGCACTGTAGCTTGCTGTTCGTTGAGTGGAGCTGCGTCTTGGCATTGAGATGGAGATCTTTGGGAGATTTTCCCCATTTGATATTATGTGGAGCTGGGAGGTCTCTGGTGGACCAATGTCCTGAACTCGGCTGTTCCACCTCAGAGGCACAGGACTGACATCCGGCCAGAGCACCAAAACCCTGTCATCCACACGGCTCAGAATAAAAGGGAGAAAAAAAGAAACAGAGAAACAAAAAGCTAAATATATAAATAAAATAAAGTTATTAAAAAAATAATTATTATAAATTAAAAATTTAAAAAGTAATTTAAAAAAAAGAAAGAAGAGAGCAACCAAACCAAAAAACAAATCCACCAGTGATAACAATCGCTAAAAACTATACTTAAAAAAAAAAAAAAGGTCAGTCAGAACCCTAGGACAAATGGTAAAAACAAAGCTATACAGAGAAATTCATACACAGAAGCATACACATACACACTCACAAAAAGAGAAAAAGGAAAAAAAAATATATTGTTGCTCCCAATGTCACTGCCTCAATTTGGGATAATTCGTTGTCTATTCACGTGTTCCACAGATGCAGGGTACATGAAGTTGATTGTGGAGATTTAATCCGCTGCTCCTGAGGCTGTTGGGAGAAATTTCCCTTTCACTTGTTTGTTGGCACAGCTCCTGGGATTCAGCTTTGGATTTGGACCCGCCTCTGCGCGTAGGTCGCCTGAGCGTGTCTGTTCCCCGCCCAGACAGGAGGGGGTTAAAGGAGCAGCTGATTAGGGGGCTCTGGATCACTTAGGCCGGGGCGGGGGGGAGAGAGGGGCACAGAGTGCGGGGCGAGCCTGCAGCAGCAGAGGCCAGCGTGATGTGGCAGCAACCTGAGGTGTGCCGTGTGTTCTCCCGGGGAAGTTGTCCCTGGATCACGGGACCCTGGCAGTGGCGGGATGCACAGTCTCCCGGGTGATAAGGTATCGATAGTGACCTGTGCTTGCACACAGGCTTCTTGGTGGCTGCAGCAGCAGCCTTAGTGTTTCATGCCTGTCTCTGGGGTCTGCACTGATAGCCACGTTCGCGCCTATCTCTGGACCCCATTTAGGCTCTTCTCTGAATCCCTTCTCCTCGCGCACCCCGAAACAGTGGTCCCTTGCCTCTTAGGCAGGTCCAGACATTTTCCCGAACTCCCTCCCGGCTAGCTGTGGTGCACTAGCCCCCTTCAGGCTGTGTTCACGCAGCCAGCCCCAGTCCTCTCCCTGGGATCTGACCTTCGAAACCCGAGCCTTAGCTCCCAGCCCCCACCTGTCCTGGCCGGGGTGAGCAGACAAGCCTCTCGGGCTGGTGAGTGCTGATCGGCACTGATCCTCTGTGCGGGAATCTCCCCGCTTTGCCCTCCGCGCCCCTGTTGCTGCGCTCTCCTCCGCGGCTCCGAAGCTCCCCGCTCCGCCTCCCGCAATCTCTGCCCGCGAAGGGGCTTCCTAGTGTGTGGAGACCTTTCCTCCTTCACAGCTCCCTCCCACTGGTGCAGGTGCCGTCCCTATTCTATTGTCTCTGTTTTTAATTAATTTTTTCTTTTGCCCTACCCAGATACGTGGGGAGTTTCTTGCCTTTTGGGAGGTCTGAGGTCTTCTGCCAGCGTTCAGTAGGTGTTCTGTAGGAGTTGTTCCACATGTAGATGTATTTCTGATGTATTTGTGGGGAGGAAGGTGATCTCCACATCTTACTCTTGTGCCATCTTGAGGGTCTCCCTGCCTATAAGCTTTTAAAGGCACTACTAAAATTAATCTTGAAAAACAATAGTTTCAACTTACAAATTAAAATATACCAGAAAACAAAATTAATAACTGTTTTATTATGTGTCCTCAAAATGTATGGATATATTTAAATATGTTTTTTGTGATATGGCATAGGACCTCCAAAAGTCAAAATGGTTTTAAAATATCTCTGTCAAATGCATCAGAGTCAAATATAAAAATTACATCGTTTAGTGACTACATTTTTTACACTAGTCATTCATTTATTCATTTGTCCACTTATTGATTTGCCTTACCAATATTTATTAAGCACAATAACTGTACAAGCACAGGACGAGGCTATGGGGGTGGTAATGAAAATAATGACAAAATGGAATGCTTTTTCTGTGCATGTTTTGTACTAGGTACTATTGTAAGCACTTAACACGTGTTAAATCATCTCACCTCTGTAAGACAGGTAATTATTTTCCTCCATTTCAACAGTGGAAAACTGAGGCACTCAGGAGTAGAAGAACTAGCCCAAGTGCACACAGTTATTAAATAATAGCAGAATCAAGAACCCAGGTATTGTTCTCCAGAATTTGTGCTCTTACCATTCAACTATCAGGCCATATTTCAGAGAACGCAGTCATGATGCTTCTGTCTAAAGAGCCATAGTGGAAGCCTGGCTAATGTTATAAGATGTGATATGAAAGGGAAAATAAGGGGGCTATGGAAGCTTATAGCAAGGGACTTAACTAGCCCAGGATGAAATCTCTTCTTAAAATATTTTTAATAATACACAAAAATATTTTTTTATGTTTTTCCTACTTTAATTTTTTTTCTCTATGACATGATTTACACTTAAGCTTGATGAATCCAATGACCCTATGGTTCTTAAGCATAGCCTCATAGTTTTAAAAAGCTGATATTTACAGAATCAAACGTAAGATGCTAGAACAAAATGACAATTTCACCTTTATCTCTTTAGAATTTAAAGCTATAAAATTTTGTTACTAAAATATGTATGAGCATTCTTAAAGTCTTGAAAGCATTAGCCCATTTGAGGGGTCTTTGTGGGATATTTTTAACATCAGGGATTATCAGAGAAATAATGCCATCTTTAATAAAACTAAGTTGGACGGTGCGCTGTTTTCAATTTAGATTTGGAAAAGAGAATATTTAATAAGATTGTGAATACACTTACGTAATGCACTATAGGTAAAACAGTGGTCTCTTGTTATTTATATATTATTTTATGAGCTTTGAAATTCTCTTGAACCTTTTTCTTTAAATATTTTCTATCTAATAGGAAAACAAGTCATCCTTATACAAGTCAATTTCAGGGACAAATATTTCTTAATGTCACCATTGTGTGTTTCCATAATCTAAACATATACTATTAACGGCCCTTAGGCCTTGGGACTTTTAATTTTACTAAAACATGATGTAAAACAAATGAGTTTTACTAATATAACTGTTGGACTGTCTACAGTTGTATTTTAACTAAATAGCTTTGTAAGATTATATTATTTACCTCACACTAAGCTATAGGGATTTCTTTTACTTTTTCATAATGCTGTGTCAATAATTAAGTATAATATCTATTTTAAAAATATTTAATTAGTAGTTTCTTTTTTATCAGTTTAACAATATTAAATAACTCTTTGAGATGCTTTCTTTTCTACCAAATTGCAATGCCTTTTGCCTCTTATTTTCATTTTGTGAATTCCCCAACAGGGTTATCATAGATATTTATAATTTCAAGTCAACATCTCACAAGGGCAATTAAGATACTTTGGAAACTTCTGTGTCCCTTAAGATGATGTTAGAAGGGCCAGCATTCAACAATGATGTTTAAAAAGGTCCTCCAGGCATTCCATACATATTCCACAGAACCATAATTATAATATGGAGTTGTCTTCTTGCTCTCCTCTGGCATCTTTTCAAATTTATTTTTTATTGAGGCAACATTGACTAATAATATTATATAAGTTTCATGTGTACAACATTATATTTCTACTTCTTTGTACCCTACAGCATGGTCACCGTCAAAAATTTAGTTTTCATCAGTCACCATAAAGTTGATCCCCTTTACTCATTTCACCCTCCCCCTGCTCCTTTCCCTCTGGTAACCACTACTCTGTTCTCTGTATCTACATGTTTGTTTTTGTTTCATTTGGTTTGTACATATATTTTGGGTTTTTCTTTGTTTTTTTTATATTCCAAGTATGAGTGAGATCATATGGTATTTGTCTTTCTGACTTATCTCACTTAGCATCACTTACATAATACTCTCAAGGTCCATCCATGTCCCAAAAGGCAAGTTTTCATCTTTTTTATGGTTGAGTAGTATTCCATTGTATCCAAACAAGGCAGACAATATTGAATCACACAAGGAGTTTACCTTCTATTCTGAGAAAAGCACTCTCCAACTCTAAGCTGAAATTAATATCTAAAAAAATTGCACAGTACAATTGAACACTTTGTGTTCCCAATATGGATAGATTTCAGTTTTAACTTTGGCATCAAATATTTCTGAATGTGTGAACTCAAACATTGGCCTAATGCATTCCGCCTGTTTTTATTTAGGAATGCATTATATAGGCTGGCACTGTGATATAAACAGAAAAAAAAAATTCTGTATGTGAACAGAGTTTTTGTGCAGTTTCTACTTTGAGTGTTTGATGAAAAGTCTGTAATACAGCATTTTTTATTGAATGGATATTTATCTACAATTTTTTTTACCTGAAAAGTTGCAAACAACTTATTTTCACTGGGGAGATTATTATAACCCATACATTGGAGTGGTGGCCGTCATAGTTTGGTGACTGTGTTTGAACAGTGGTTTATTTGTTTCTAAGTTTTAAAGCAGTGGCTATGAAAACTCATTGCCTAAACTTTCCGAACAGAGAGGTTAGAGAGGAAATATGGGGGCTGCTTTAAATTACATGATTTTGTTATTCCTTTCAAGATGAAAAACCAGGCCCACTGCTTAGTAAAAACCTCCAGTGATCTTTTATCTTACTTGGTTGTGTTCAGGTTGCAAAATATGTATCATTTCACCTCAGAATGATCCAAAAATTAAACAAATGACAATCTTCACCATTGAAATACAAGGACTAAACAGGTGCAATATTTATACCTGGAAGGACAAAAGAGATTGTCAGCATTAAAAGAGAAAGGGAATTTTGTTTTAAAACTTTAATCCATCTTGTCATTCTAATTTTGGAACAATAATCCAAGAATACATAAATTTTTTAATTCCCTTCTCCATGTGTAAGATCTTAAAACAATTCCATGGGTTTATAACACGTAATTAAAATGAGTAGCCATTCTACATGATTTAAACTTGATTAATACAGTAAGATTTTGGCACAAGAGAACAATGTTTCATTTTAGTTGTTTGAGGAAATATAAAGCATACTGTTACTCTAGTTGTAGTAGACCTAAATAGGTGCATGTTCTTTTGTTTATGTCTTTTAGCATCTCCGTCAATTAAACTCTTGGTGGATGACCCTATAGTTGTAAATCCTGGAGAGGCCATAACATTAGTATGTGTTACGACAGGAGGAGAGCCTGTACCCTCTCTCACTTGGGTCAGGTCCTTTGGGACTCTGCCTGAAAAGACTGTTTTGACTGGAGGAACTTTAACCATACCTGCCATCACCTCAGAAGATGCTGGTACTTACAGCTGCATTGCCAATAATAATGTGGGAAACCCTGCAAAAAAGTCTACCAACATCATTGTGAGAGGTAAGTTTGCACAGAGAATGTTACAGCATAAATTTCTATATTTTCATTGAATAGTTTTCATAACATATTTTTAGTGATACTATGGAATAGTTTTATAATATGTTCTTAGTAAAAAAATGATTAAAATCCAAATGTGGCATAGGGCATTATGCATTGTTATACAGATTGTGTATTAAAGGATTTAACAAATGCACCAATTTAATGTTTAATAAACATTTATTGAATCCCTATTACATGCAGAGCTTTAAATTGTGGGATTACATAGAGATCTATAAAACATTATCTCATACTCAAGGATTCTACTGTCAGATAGTGAAAAAATATATATATCAATTTATAGCCATATGTTGCAGTGTTTGGCAAGCATGAGTAAAAGCTATAAGCATAAAAATTATAGTAGTTTCTGGCTGAGGTTATTAGGGAATATCTAATGACATTTGCATCAGGTCTTGTAGGCTGGGTAGAGTTTTAACAGACTGAGATTAGCTAAGGTCATGGAAAAGTCAGAGTTAGTAAAAGGTAAAGTTTATTTGAGGATTTTATATAAAAGTTGGTTCACTAAGTCAACAGCAGTGGTGTTCTAACTAGTGTGCTGGTGCTGCCTGTGGAAGAGATGCTAACCTTCCATTTCGGAGAAGGTGAAGTCACTGTGCAAGGAAAGCATATGCATCTTCATGTCTCACTTTACCTGGTGTGGTCCTGGGCTGGGGAGGGAGGATGGTCACCAAGGCCTCTAAAGTTTAAATAGACATCCGTATGCCCAAGAGGACTCTTCCAGTAGACAAATGAAAATTTATCATTAATGAAGGATTATAATGGAAGCAAAACATAATTGAGTATATTGAGATAAACGCTTGTGATTCTGTGAACGTAGACTGTGGTGGTTTTAGTGACCATAGTTATCTGTTACCACCCAAACTATCAGAAATATGCTACTTGGCCAAAAATATACTCTAGTCAAAATATTGTAAGATGTTACAGTATAAATCAAGACACTGTGCATTTCATAGCTACTAATTTCATGTCTACTGCAAAGCTAAGGAGAAGGGGAGGAGAATAGAGTAAGTTAAAATGCCAGAAAGCTTTCTGTTCTTACCTAGTTTTAGCTGTTTTTCTTGAATAAATCCTTCTCAAATTTTATCAAGGCTTTGGTTAATTTCCAGAATTCTGAAAAAGTTGATTTTTGACATTTTTGCCTGTGTTTTTGTTGCTTTTATGGAGGACCAGATTTTCAGAGACCTTTATTATGCCATTCTGGAAGTGCTTCTGTCTGTATTCATTTTTTCACAAAAGGAAGGGATAAACCATGGGCTAATAAAAACATTATTGGGGAGTAATCCACAAACCATTTTGGATATATATTATAGGGTAGAACAAATGCACAAATATATATCGCTTTTACTGAGAACCAGGGTTCTCACTGTGGGAGAAGGAAGATACAAATATAGAAGGACAGAGATCTAGTGGTATGATACTCTAGTAGCAACGAACATATCTGACACCCAGTTCTTGGTTCTAAACACTATGCCCCCTTGGAAAAAAAAGGAACATTTGGAGAAATAGATGATTCCAGGGCAGGGGCTGGGAAAGTAGAAGGTGAGCCTGGGACGTATTTTGTGCCAGAAAGCAAAGAAGACTAAGAAGGCTAAAAAAAGGGTGGGAGAGGAAAGAAATAAGTGAGAGAGACTAAGAAGTACAAACTTCCAGTTGCAAAGTAAATGAGTCATGAGTATGAGATGTACAGTGTGGGGAATGTGGTCAATAACTATGAAAAGTAAAAATAAAAATAATAAAGCATCTTGGAAAGCTCAAAGACTAAGGGAAATGTCAAAAGGACATAGGAGACAGCTTAAAGTGACTCCCATTGGCCAAATTAGTGGCAATTTGAGCATTGAAATGCGTTAACGGTGATAATGGTTTATAATATGTTAAATTAAAATTTCATTAGTCCATAGTAATAGTAAAATGAAAAAGAAAAATAGAAATGAAAAGTTCTTCTTTACAGAAGGATCCCAGCTAAAAAATCATAGAAGGAATGGTAGAGTAAAAGAAAACAACCATTCTGCAATCCCCGGTGTAATAGTTGGTTCTAGCAAGGATTATCAATGGATGCTGAATTATTGGGTAAAATATTTGGAGGCAATAAAATATTCACAAGATCTCCAAGTATCACCCCAAACTACAAGCTACCCCTTTGTAGTTTTTACTAACTACAAAGCAGGAAAGGTAGCTTTTCAGTTGAGAGAGTCAGCAGTCTCCATTCTAACCAAATGATCAGACTTAGGGACCACCAAAAGGGACAATTTGACAGGAAGAGCCTCCTGATTAGATTTACTAAAAAGCCACAATATCACCTATGTAGGTTTTCACCAAAAAAATGTCAAACCTGAACCTAATCATAAGTAAACAATCAGATAAATCTGAACCAGGGTTTCTCAACCTTGGCACTACTGACATTTTAGGATGGTAATTCTTTCTTGTGGGAACTGCTCTGTGCATTGTAGGTTGTTTAGATGCATCCCTGGCCTCTACCCACTACATTCCAATAGCACCTTGCTATAGATTGAATGTTCCTGTCTCCTGCCGCAAAGTTCATATGTTTATATCCTAATCCCCAAGGTGATAGTATTAGGAGGTTGGACCTTTGGGAGGTGATTAGGTTGTGAGGGTAGAGCCCTCATGAATGGAATTAGTATCCTTATAAAACAGGCCCAACCCAGGTTCAATCCAGGGAACTAAAATCCCACAAGCCACACGGATTTAAAAAAAAAAAAAAAAAAGAAGCCCAAGAGATCTCCCTTTCTCCTTTCACCACTTGAAATTATAGCCAAAAAAAAGTCTATAAACCAGGAAGTGTATTTTCACCAGACACTGAACCTGCTGGCACCTTGATCTTGGAATTCCCAGCCTCTAGAATTGTGATAAATAAATTGCTGTTGTTTATAAAAATTAAAAAAAAAAGATGCTGTGGATACTGCACTATCTGCTACAAAATTGTAAGCCATACAATATTTAGTAATTGCAAGATATACCATTATTTTATGTATCATTATAAAATAAAACATCATGCCAATTGAGCTACTACAGTGTTTTCCTGTGAGATCAAATGTCATTGAAGGAAGTCTTTCAGATTTGTTATACTTAGGTTTTCTTTTAAACCGTATATCACCCATTAGCATACATAAAAAGGAAAATAAAATAAAAATCAATTGATTAAATTATTCCTAAAACTTCACAATCAGAACCAACCCAACTTCTAAATCAGTTTTCATCCCAGTCTTTTATGACTACGATTTTCTAAATCTAGTTTGATCGTAGGATCATCTGAAACTATATTGAATCCCGGTATAACTGGCAAAATATCTAGCATAAAATGTTGGTGTTGCTCAGGTACCCTCCATAGGGAACTAACTCAATTCACAGCAGTAGATGCTCCCAAAATGATTTGCTCCTCCCCATCTCATCTAGAACTTTTCATCTGTGTTCTTACAAAAGGCAGTTTTCAGTTTTGACATGAATGTCCTAAAATAAATAGAGCCTTAAAAATGTACTTCTCCAATTTGTAATTTATTTTTTATGCCTTAAATGTATGTGAAGTGTACATTTGCATAGTCATATTATATTACCAGTAGAACCTCTCAGCAGTGGCATTTACATAATTCATAAAATTGAGTTTGTATGTAATCTTACTGAATATAGAAGTAGCCTTGGTTAATGGGTCCTAGGTTAAACCGTGGGGAGAAAAACTACTACAATAATATGAGGCATTTGATTTCTGCCACAAAGGCCAAGAAATTCAGTTAAAGAAAAATGGTTTTCTTCTTATTATATCAAAGAAATTATTTTCAAGTCTTCTGAATTTGTAGACCTCTGCAGTGTCTTAGATTAACTGTGTCATGGATACAGCAAAAACAGAACTCTAGGTTCATTTTCCCCCCATTCCTTTCTGTAATTAAATCAAGATCCACAGACCAGGTTTTCTGAACAAGCAAAACAATATCCTCTGCATAGAATTCCCACTGCCATTTGAGAATATCCATGAACAAAATAAGATTGTAGGATGCAGACAGGAATAAAAGTCTAGAAACATTTCTGAAGTGTCATTTGACTTAAAAAAAAAAAAAGAGAGAACACTTTAAATAATGTAGATAATCCTCCATGTAGATAACAAGCTCCAAAACTGAAGGAGAATCTCATATGTTTTAAAATTTTGTTAGGCATTCATAAATATAGCAGCAGTGCCTTTTCTTATGATCCTTTAAGAAGTTGCTGTGATTGAGTGACATTTCTCTCAAGTCAGGAGAGAAGCAGTTGCTTAATACATTTGATAAGAAAACTATGTTGATTTCCTAGGTGCATGTGAGGTGGCCTGAGGTCAGGGCTTTCCAAACTTTCCCACCTAAAGTTCTCTGTTGTTGTGAGTCACTGTATTTAGAAATGCCCACATTTCTCTTCCGTCATCAATTGAATGAGCCGGTGTCTTGAGCAAACATGGTTCATAACATGACCAAGACATTACTGTATCTTCGTGTCCTGTGGTCTTTTAAAATTTTATTCAGTGGCTTAATCTTCCCCTGCTTCAGAAGAAAAGTCGGCAGATCCCATAACTCTTTTGTTCATTATTAGAAATAGAGAGTCCTACAGTGCATTCAGGTCACAATCATGCATTTAGTTCATTGTTTTAGATACACGTTCCAAAATAGTAATGAAACTCCAAACCTGATTTAATGTAAAATTTTCTCCCCTGCCCAGCTTGGGTCCACTTTGGGCTGGAGACTTGCAGTGGGAAAGGGGACAGGGACTGGTGTAGTTGGCTTCTTCCTATTTGTCTATTCTCTACCCCCCTCTCCACCACCCCATCCCTGACCTGATAGCCAGATTCTGACCTTCCTCACTTGGGGTGGGGTAGGAAGGTCTTCTCTATATAAAACATTTTTTTTTCTTCCTTGGCACATTAATGGACTCTTCATCTGTGTGCACCAAGGAGAACTCTCTAGTCATGGATTCTCCCAAGACCACTGATGTGCCACATTCCCTGAGCATCTCATGCCCTACCTCTACCGCCTCTCTGCTGAGAGCTTCTCTGTCTTCTCCAGGTAGCCAACTCAACAGAGCCCAAGACAAGAAGCCCATACTACCGCTCCTTCCATGTGTGACTCACAGCTGTAAGCAGAAGTCTTACCAATAAATTCTGTGAAAGCACACAGATTCCAATGTAGCCACCTCTATCCTGTTGTCACACAGGTTTTGATTTCCTCAGATATGTCAGGCATCATTTCAGGGAAAATATTTTAGAGCTTTGGCTGGTCCCAAGAAAAGCCCCTCACTAGGACTGAAATGAAATAGACAGGCTCTCTTGCTGCCTTGGGCCTGGAAGAAGCTTCATCTCACAGTTTTATCCAAAGATATCCTTCCAAACAAATTTGGTCTCTGCCACTTTTTATGTGCTTAATTTCTATAAAGTCCAAGAATCAAAGAATGGAGTTTCTTTGAAAATTCTGCATAAGTAGGAGATTTGTCTTACACTCATTGTGGAATTCTGTGGATTTTGTTCTCAGTCAAAAGTGAATCAGGAAAAGTCTATTCTATTATCTGGTTTCACAAGAGTATTGAAGGATTATAAGAATTTTCAAAATTTCTAGCTGATATTCTTAAATGTGGTCATCAGTAAGTCCTTTTGGTTCTATCTTCAAACTATACTCTGAATCTGACCATATCTTGCCAAGTTCACTGTTACCACCCTTGTGTCAACTATCAGTATATTTCCCCTAGTTGATTAAAATAGTCTTTTCATTAATCTTCTTTCCAGCCCAGCCCCTCTTTTAGAAGGGGCTGCTTAGCCACTGTATTAGATAAGGTAGACTTGACTGAGTTAACAAATAGACCCATACATGTAATTACTCAAAACAAAATTACTTTAGCTTTTTTTCATGAAAAAGTTAGGGTGTTTCCTAGTTGATTATACTGGCAGTGGTGTTGTATATGATTGGTGTTGTGGGGGGGCGGGAGCGGGTGTAGGAGTAAGAGAGTCTATTCTGTGCAGTCATTATGCACCTAGGGTGATGATGTTTCTGCCATCTTCAAGCTGTGGCTGCTAAGGTTGTTCTGAGTATTAGCTCCATCCCTGTCAGCTGGAAGTGGGAAAGAGCTTGAATGATCACACATGGGAGACTTTTTATGGGCCAGAAGTGTGTTAGTTCCAATCACATTCTGTTGGCTAGACCTTAGGCACATAATCACACCACTGTGTGTCAGGTATAAGAGGGCATGGATTTTGGTCAACAGCTACCCATCTCTGTTACATTCATACAAGAGCCAGAGTGATTGAAATCATCTCATTCCCCTGATCAGGTTCCTCCCATGGCTTCCCATCTCACCTAAAATGGAATTCACCTTTCTCATTGTCATCTCTTGTCACTTTCCTCTTTACTCACTCTGCTTTAGACACATTATTTTTCTTGTTCTTTTTCACAACTCAGGACTTAAACATTTGCTGTTCTTTCAGCCTGGGGTGTTAATTTTCAAAAACCGTCTTCTGAGAAATATCTTCCCTGACTACCCTATCTTAGGTAATCAACCCCTAATCCCTTGAATGATCTGTTGATCTGTTGTTTCTTCTTATCACATAACTACCTGGAGTTATTTTATACATTTAAAAAATGTATTGCCTGTCTCTTTCATGACACTGTATATAATGACAAAGAATTTATCAGTTTGTTGTGTTTCTCAGTGACATCCCTGGAGTCTAAAAAATTACTGAGCATATAGTAGATTCTCAATAAATATATGTTGAGTGAATGAATCACTTTTTATAAAAGTTTACTGGCTTACATTAGATATTTCTTTTGGACATCTATCATCCTTTGATACCCTGTGTATAATAAACGATATCAAGCAAAATAAGGAAATTCTATATACATGTTAAATCATATTAAACATTTGTGTGATGTGACTAGCTCATGTGAAAGGCCACATTGTTCTAATCATTCATTGCTGTGTAACAAGCCACCCCAAAACAGTAGCTTAACATGATAGCATTTATTTATTTATTATTATTATTATTTTTATTTATTTTTTTTTTTTGCGGTACGCGGGCCTCTCACTGTTGTGGCCTCTCCCATTGTGGAGCACAGGCTCCGGACGTGCAGGCTCAGCGGCCATGGCTCATGGGCCTAGCTGCTCCACGGCATGTGGGATCTTCCCGGACCGGGGCATGAACCCGTGTCCCCTGCATCAGCAGGCAGACTCTCAACCACTGTGCCACCAGGAAAGCCCAGCATTTATTTATTTTACTCACAAATCTGGGGGTTGAGAGACTCAGCTAAAAAATCCAGGGTCTCATATAATTGCACTCAGAAGATGGCAGGGCTGGAATCATCTTCAAAGCTTTTCCAATCAAATTTCTGGTTCTTGGACTAAAAAGTTCAAACAGCTGGGCTCCTTAGGTCAGTCTCTCTCTATCTCTGTCTATCTGCCTCTCATTCTCTCATTCATTCTCAATAGCCTCTTTATATGGTTTCTCTGCATGGCAGCCTCAAGGTAGCCAGACTTGGTACAGGCTCCCAGAACCAGGGTCCCAAGAGCTGCATGAGTTCTAGCCTTTGAAATCATGCAGTGTTATTACTGCTATTGTCTATTCATCAAGGCAGTGCCAAAGGTTGGCCTGGTTCCAAGAGGAGATCAAGTATCTTCACCTTTTGAAGGGATGAGTGTCCGATAATCTGCAGATGTGTTTTAAAGCCACCACAATACGCAGTGTACTCCACAAGCCATATTCTTCACATCATACTCCCATGCTGCCTCAAGGCTCATTTATGCCCCTGTTTTTTCCCCTTTCCTCCTTAATGTTATCAGCCCCTATCTTGAACACATAGCCTCTGCAAAAGTGATGTCCTAAACATATTTCCTCTTTGAATTCTAGAATTTCTCCAGCATATCTTTGTTGGCTATGATCTCAGAATCCTAATATGGAGAAAAATCACTTGTCAATATTGAAATAGATTTAACCTTTATGGAAGAAGTCAATATGTATTCAGTGAGCCATGAAATTACACTTTCCTAACTGTACAAAAATATATACTTTAACCTCCAGGAATATCATAACCCTCTGATCTGAAGTGTTGATTTGCCTAACTCTAGTATATCCACGTGAAAGGACTGAGATCTTTAAAACCCTGAATTTTTATATTAAACATATTTGTTCAGAACTCATTTAATGGAAATATATCAAATATTAGCACTGCTAACATTTCAAAATGATCTTTAGGCTTATTACCAAAATAAATCTTATAATTCAAAAATTCTATGAAAAAAAATTTCGAACCTTTGAGTATGCCAGTTCTTGTTTAGGTAATAGTAATAGTTATTATTGATTTGAGAACTTACCATGTACTGGGCTACCTGGCACACCATATACATGAACTTTTAAATCATTCACAGATATTTATGAGGTAAAAAATATTATTGTTCCTATTTTAAAAATAGTAAAACTGAAGAGGGAGCAAGTGAAGTAACTTCCCCCAAATATAAGCTTTATTTAAGCAGCAAAGCTGGGAGTCAAAATCCACACACTATGGTTCCAGGGCCACTGTCTTAATCAAGCTACCATAGTGCCTTTCAAAATTTAGCCAAGTTTTTAAAAATATATAACTCCTCCTCCTCCCAAATTGAACTGACTAATGTCCTTTTCTATTTCCTCTACCCTTGCCTTGCCAAAAACTTACTAAGGATTCTTTCTGGGTTGTAAATTGAATACATTTTTATGTTTATTAAAAAAAATTCCCCAACACTATATAATCCTTCCCAATTACACCATTTCCCTCCCAAGTATACAATCATTTTTGATGGGAGGAAATTCTGTATTTTTGCTAATCAGTACTTTTTTCTCCAGTAATGGTGGGCATACTTTAATTTCAAGTTCTAACCAACATACTGTTTATAGTTTATGATTTTCTAAATAATATTACATTTGAAGGATTGAGCATGACTCTGTTACTTTTACTGGCAGTCTTACAGATTATTGGACAAAAATTTTAAAGAATTTCTCTTAATCATAAGAGATCAGGGACTTCCCTGGCGGTCCAGTGGTTGGGACTTTGGCTTCCAATGCAGGGGGTGCAGGTTCGATCCCTGGTTGGGGAGCTAAGATCCCATGTGCCTCTCAGCCAAAAAGAAAAAAAACAAAACATAAAACAGAAGTAATATTGTAACAGATTCAATAAAAACTTTAACAATGGTCCACATCAAAAAAACTTTTTAAAAAGAGATCAATTGAATTACAAACGACAAAGATACAAAATAACTGCACAAATAAGACAACTAGTATAAACAAGGAACAAAACAAGACCTATAAAGTGTGTTCATTGTTTTTGCTGAAAGGTATATACCTTCAAGCTATTGGTCAGAAAGTCAGTCAGAGTTAATTGTCAATTTTCCAGGAAGAATTGATCATATTTAGCTTACAATGAATTTCTAAATGTAAATTATTTGTGAATTTCCAACTACAGGGTTGGTGTAGTTCCTCCCAAGCATTTAGATTAATCAAATTAAATCTCCATTCATCAATAGTTTTCTTCCATGACCTTTCATTAGTAAAAACTATAATGATAATAGCTGAAATTGTAGAAAACTAATCCTTTAACATTCTCCAAGAGCAAAACTGTCTGCTGTGTGCAGGTGTCCCAATTACACATGTAGATTAAGTGCTCTATTTCTATTTTCCCAATTTAATATTCTGTAGTAATTACATCTCCCCAAAACACCAGAGAGAATTTTAGTATATTATGCTTTTTAGCTCTGAAATTGTTTCATTATTATCTTTTAAAAAATTAATCAGGGCAGGCTTCCCTGGTGGCACAGTGGTTGAGAGTCCGGCTGCCGATGCAGGGGACATGGGTTCGTGCCCCGGTCCAGGAAGATCCCACATGCCGCGGAGCGGCTAGGCCCGTGAGCCATGGCCGCTGAGCCTGCGCGTCCGGAGCCTGTGCTCCGCAATGGGAGAGGCCAAAAACAGTGAGAGGCCTGTGTACCGCAAAAAAAAAGAAAAAAAAAATTAATCAGGGCTGTACAAAATATAAAAATTACCAATTCGGTAGTTCTCATGTGAATATAGATAACTCACTTTTCTCTTACAAATGAGATAAATCTAACATTTTTGTTCAGTGAAATAACATATGAGGAATTTTAAGATACAATTTCAAGTAAAATAGTTTATCTAGATATTGTATAATCTTATAATTACTTTTATATAACTATATACATACAGCTTAGTGTCATACATTTTATTTTATTAAAACTTGTCCTGCTTGGTAGTTGGAATTTCTGTCATATTTACTCTAGTCAAAAGGAGATGTACCATTTGGTAGTAGTGCTTTAAAAGTCAATACCTGTTAACATCCAGAAAAGAAGAATCTTATTCAGTAACATTATTTTTAAATTTCTTTCATCAGTTTCTTTGAAGGCATTTTATAGGTTTTTTGGTGGCGGGGGGGGGGGGGGGGCGGGGGTGTTGTTTGGTTTTTAGATACCCTACAGTTGTAAAACAGGGCCAAAACAATGATACTAATTTGAAAACTCCTGATTCAGATTTTTTATCCTGTTATGGTAGGTACCTATTTCCCAAGCCTACTGGCTCACCACATGTAGTTTGTGTGGCTTAAACAGTCTGTAGGCAGTAAGGTATAGGGAAA
>NW_006773600.1:805786-815451 GCF_000442215.2 Lipotes vexillifer | reverse complement strand
GAAAGAGATCTATGATATGGTTCTGGCTTCCTTTAAATTAGCTACCAGATCACAAGTATGTAAAGAGGCCCCTGCTTACTTTACTCTACACTAAGAAATTGGAGGGCATAATTTCTAAGATACTTATGCTCTAACCATCTATGATTCTATACTATCAAAACGTACCTTGACCTATGCTCCTTTCTGGACTTAATCACTCTTTATTTTTGCTTACAAATTTACTCACACAAATACATGAGTACAAATACATGGCAGTATAGATATAATTACTAAAAAACACTGAACTTCCAAACAAAATTCTTTTTTAAAAAATTATTGTTTACTTACCTTACGATATTAAACCAGGAAAGTAAATGTAAATGGTACTTTCAATAGATATTTAGAAAATTTCTCTTCCACACTAGATCTGTGTCAGTTGCTGTAAGGGACAGTAAAGGAATGAGTACAATCCCTGAGCCCATGGAGTTCTTACACTTACAGGGAGAAAATCATCAGGGCAACTCCCTCCGTAGATCATAAGAAAGATCATAACTTCACAATAGAAGCATAGACAATGCGTTGTTGGAAGCTCAGATGAAGAAACAATTAATTCTGATTAGGGAGATAGAGGAAAATTCCAAAGAAGGTGGCATTTGAGATGGTCTTTGAAAAATGAGAATCCTTATATATTTAGAAATGAAGTGTCTCTTTCCTGTGCTGTCCAGAATGGTGGCATTAACTAGCTTTTTGAACTTTCTCTGTTTTCTTATTTATTGAAATATTAGAAACTATTGATAGCCTTTAAAAGAAAAACCTATGTTCAACTTCCATATTTTATAGTAAATATTTTCAGAAACTAATTTATACATTTTTTGTGATTTTGAAATAATGCTTAAAGGTTAATATTTTGCAGTCTTGAGTTGCATAAGATTTTATATAAAATTTTTAATTGAATTAGTCAGCCTGCCAAATTTTCTGTTTACTATGTTTTCTGTTTCCCTTTGAATTCTGTCCAGTATTCTTCCGACATCAGTGCTTTTTCTAAATGCTTCAGGAAATTTCTAGAGACCATCAACCTAATTCTTAAATTATTCCTCATCTAGACTCTGTAAGATGATTTCTTATTTTACCATTCAAAGAATCTTTTCTCTTTTTCTCTTTTTTTTAACATTGTTGTCTCAGCAAATATATTTATCTGAAAATTGTGGGTGCATGGAAATCATCAACCCAGTCATTCAAATCCATCTTAATGAAAATGTACCTGTTAAAATCAATCAAGTATGAATGACTGGTAAGAGAAAATTTATCCGTGGAAAGTCCATAAATTCATTCCAAAACTAACTAATTAATTTCCAAAATCCAAAAATTAGGAAAATACTTTTTAAACTTACTAAAAAAAAATCAGTTACTTTTTTCTAATTAGAGAAGTTTTTTTTTAGTCATGCAAACATTAGGATTGGTCTTTCCATGGTTCTTTCTATGATTTATGCCCCACATAACCTTATTTAGTTAACATGCACAGGGATAATAAAATTCACATTCAAGTGTCAGCCATCATTGAGTAGATGATGGGAACCCATTGCAAACGAAAGAGATAGAAGAGAGAGGTGGCATTTTATTTATCTGCTTAGGTCAGTGGTCCTCAGTTGGAGGCAGTGTTTCCTTTTAGAGGACATTTGGCAGTGTATTGAGACATTTTTGATTGTCATGACTGGGGGTGCTGGTGTGTCACACTGGCATCTAAAGGATAGAGGACAAGGATGCTGCTAAACACCCTACGATACACTGGACAGCCTGCACACAAAAAATAACCTCGTCCAAAATGTAAATAGTGCTGCTGTTGAGAAACTCTGGCCTAGGTAAAGGTTTCCCTTATAGCCAAATTGAAAGATGGATAAAACTACACACTCATGCATGCGCACACATGCACACACACACACAATTCCATAAAACACTGTACATTTTGATACAATGTTAATGTTAGATGATAATCATTCTTGACATATTTCTTAGAGTTTAAGATGTCATTAGTTCTTAACCTGACATGCATCTTTCTCTGTATCTTGGGAAAATCCCAGCCCTTCTTGGGAAGTACTTATTAGAAGCTTAGAGCAATGCCTCTTTTCTGTGGTCCATATTTATGAGCTCTTGTCTGGGTTGTAATGATCTCTCTCTGTGAAGCTCAATTGTTCACCTAGTCAACATCTTAGACTCATTCCTGTGAACCTCCCGTACTCCTTTTGCTAACAAAGCTCACTTTGTTTATTCAAGTTTTTCAACGTGCTTCCTATTTTGAAATGTAATATTTATTCCAATAGTAAGAGCTCTTTTTTAGGCTTCTAAGATGTGCTCCCTCCCCCAAGTCATCCACTGAGCCTATGGAGTCAATGAACACAGTCAAATGAACACAATTTTGTCATGTATGGCCCTCTTGGTTCCTATTCAATCTCCATGTTTCCAGTAGCTCTAGAAGATACCCTGTCAGGTTGTCCAAGACATGAAACCAAGATGATGGAGAATGAAAAAATGGATATTTATGTTGCTGTTATCAGTCTTCCTAAACTTTCTCCTCATTATCATGTGTGTGTGTGTGTGTGTGTGTGTGTGTGTGTGTGGTCTAAAGAGCTTATAAAATGTCATATTATAGCTTCTTCTTGCACTATGGATTAAATGCTGACTTTCTTAATAGAATCTTATTTTGAAGGACTGTTTCTAGCATGGCACATTTCATTTCATTTCATACTATTAATTTATTCTGAGAGAAATAGGAAAGCCTAAAAAGGGAGGCATGTAACTGATTGCAGTTGGCCTATTAATTTAGAAGTTTATTTGGTGTGAGAGCTCAGAGAAATAAATGATGTTCACTAGGATACAAAGTTGCTGGTTCAGTAATTTTTTCCTCTCACAGTAATGGAAGTCTAGACTTGGTGACCCTGTGCATTTATTATTAGTTTTAATACATTATTGTCATACAGTATCCTTCTGCTTGCTGATTATATAATCTGGGTATATTAAAGCACTATCTTAAAAAATATAGTGTAAGATATGACTTTATTTTAACTTATTAAAGTGTAACAGAGATTGTAGACCTTATAAGTATATACCTTAATGAACTTTTACAGAGTGGACACATCTGTGTCAGCAGCACCCAGATTGAGAAGCAGAGAATTAAGAGCTCTCAGGAAGCTTCTCTCTGCCCCTCTTTCACAGCCTCACTAAAATGTGACCTCTATTCTGACTTTAAACATCCTAGATTAGTTTTGGCAGTCACCTCTTCAAGTCTTTGGCCTATTTCCCCCTTTTTGGGTTGTATCTTTTCTTCTTTATGCGTAGAATTCCTTATATATTTGATATGTCACTTATTGAATATATTTATTAAAAATATTTTCTTCTGCTTTGTGGCTTGCCTTCTCACAATCTTAATGCCATACTATAATGAATAAAAGTCCTCCATTTTGATCTAGTCTGAACTATCAAATATTTTTTAAGGAATTTAAGAAATCTTTTTTTATTCTATTTAAAAAATTGAATATTTCTTTTTCTATTTAAGAAAAATTTTCCTAACCCTAGATAATAAAAAATATACTCTTATGTTTTCTGCTAAAGTTTCATGTGTTACCTAAATATCTGATGGGAATTCATTTGGAATTGACTTTTGTATGTGGCTTGAGGTAGGACTAAAGGTTTTTTTTTTTTTTTAATTTGAATATCTGGTTAAATCATTAACACCTATAGAATTGACCATTATTTCTCATTATACTGCCTTGTCACCTTTGTCATAAATCAAAGGATCAAATACATGTGGGTCTGTTTCTCAACCCATTTCTTTTCTATTTGTCTTTGTTTATCCCTATGCTAATACTATGTCTTAATTACTATAAAATTGTATTAAATCTGGTAATGCAAGGATTCTGGCTCTTTTCTTTTTCAAGATTGCCTTGGTTAGTCTTGGCCCCATGTGTTTCTATATATATTTTATAAGCAGTTTATCAATTTCTACTTCACCCCTTTCCCCTAAAAAGAAAAAAAAAAAAAAAACCTGAAATTTTTATTTGGACTGAATTGAATCTGCAAATCTTCCAATTATTGACATTTTTTATCCCTCCATTTATTTGTCTTTAATTTCTTTCACTACAGTTTGTGTTTTTCAAAGGAGTGATCTTAAACATCTTTTGTTAGATTCATTCTGAGTAGTTGAGAATTTTGTTGTTCTTTTTCTTGGCATTGTAAATGATATCATTTTTAAAGTTTTATTTCCTATTTATTTTGTGCTGATGTATGGCAATGCAAATGATTTTGTATATCAACCTTGTATTACTTAACCTCGCTAAATTCACTTATTGATTATAATAATTTGTCTTAGAGTCTTTTGAATTTTCTATGGACACAATCATTGGCTTCAAATAATGAAAGGTACACTTCTTTTTCTTACATATTTTATATCTGCTTCTTGATTTGTTTTATTGCCAAAGATATCCAGATTACATGTTTAATAAATGTAGAATATCATGTATCCTTCTCTTTTTTCTAATCCCAAAGGGAAAGTTTTAAGTATTATACCATTAAATGCAATACTTACTGCTGGCATTTTAATGATACTCTTCTTTCATAACTAGCTAAGAACTGTTAATGAGTGCTAAATGCCATAACATAATGGAATTATGCTTAAAAATGCTAAAAAAGAAGAATAGGGGAACAAGGACATGTGGAACATACAGAAATTAGACCTCAAGCAGGAGAAAGAAAATAATAAAAGAGACATATGTCAATGAAATATACAAAAACAACAGAGATACTTAAGCCAAAAATGCATTCTTTGATAACATTAGCAAAGTTGATAAATTCCTAAAAGGACTGATTTAAAAAAAGCAATAGATAAAATATAAAATACTAACATCAGGAATGAAAGAACTATCATTACTACAGAATTTACAAACTTAAAAGGACAGTGAAGGGGTTTTATGAGCAACTTCATGCAAATATATTTAATGAGTAAAATGGACACATTTATTGAAAAACACAATTCATCAAAACTAACCTAAGAAAAAAATTTAAAGATGAATACCTTAATATTCATTAAAGAAATTGAATTCATCATTTCAAAATTTCCAAAAGAGACATGTTCAGATGACTTCACTAGTGAACTCTGTCAAACCTATAGGAATAAACAGTGACAATCCTACACACACAAGCAAAATTCATAAGATCAAAGAGAAGCAGAAACTCCAATTCATATTACAAAGTCACCATAACCTTAGTAGTAAAAGAAGATAATATATTACAAGAAATGAAAATTTAATACCAATATCCTTCATAATCTTAGACACAAAAATCCTAACAAATGTTATCAGATCGATTCCACTAATATTTAAAGAGGATAATACAAAATTAATAAGTAGACTGTATCCAAAAAATGTGTTGTTTTAACACTCAAATAGCAATTAATGTAATCACTGCATTACCAGATTAAAAGAAAAATAATATTAATATTTCAATTAATACAGAGAAAAAAATAGTTAAAATTTAACATCACTGTTAGAAATAGAAGGGAATAGTCAATCTGATAAAACACAACTACAAAAGACCTACAGCTAAGATAATAGTTAATAGTAAAATACTGAATGCTTTCCTTCCTAAGACTGGCAATAAGAGAATGATGTCCTTTCTCACCACATCTATTCAGTATTATACCTCCTGCAGTTTCCACCAGTGAAATAAGACAGGAAAAAGAAAACCCTGTGGATTATAAAGGAAGAAGTAAAACTCTAATTATTCTCTGATGACATATTCTTAGTGAATCTATGAAAAACAAAACTTGCCATAAAATATGGATAAATTGAATTTTATAAAAATTAAAAACTTTTGTCCATCAAAAGAAACTATTAAGAAAATAGGCCAGAGATGGGAAGAAAATACCCTCATCACACACACACACACACACACATATATATATGTGTATATATATATATATATATATATATATACACATATATATATGTGATAAATAGCTTATATCCTGACTATATCAGTAACTGTTGCAACTCAGTAATAAACAAACCAATTTTTTAAAATAGGGAAAAGATTTATACAGACACTGATAAATGAATGGCTAATAAGCACACAGAAAAATGCTCAACATCACTGTTCATCAGGGAAATGCAAATTAAAACCACAATTAAGTACCACAAGACCCCCACTAGAATGGATTCATGAAAATGATTTACTTCACCAAAAGTTGTAGGGGATGTGGGGCACCCGGCACTCATAAACTGCCAGTGGGAGCACAAAGGAGTCAATCCTTCTAGAATACTGTCTAGCAGTTTTTAACAAGTTAAACATAATTTACCTTATGACCAAGGAATTCTTTTCTTAGGTATTTTTCAAAGAGAAATTTAAATTATATACATAAAAGTCCTTGTATAATACTGTATAACATCTTTTTCATATTAGCCAAAACATGGAAGCAGTCCCATCACCTTTAAGATAGATAGAAAATAATGTGATATATTCATATGGTTGAATACTCTTCAGCAATAAAATCGAACAAGTACAGTAATGGTACTTGAAACAATAGAATGAATCATAACAACTATACGCTTAGTGAAATAAATCAGATGTACAAAAGTACATACTGTATGATTTCATGTATATGAAGTCTAGACTAGACAAAATATTCTTTATACGTGGAAATTATATCAGTGGTTGCTTCTTGGGAAGGGCTCATTCACTAAGATGGGACTTGGAAGAACTTTATGCGATGATAACAATTTCCTGCATCATAGAGATGTGGATTTCACAATGGTCTAGATCTGTTCAAACTGATCAAATGGTACATTTAAGATATTAGTATTTTTGCCACAGAGCAGCTAAGCCCATGTGCCACAACTACTGAGCCTGCGCTCTAGAGCCCGCATGCCACAACTACTGAAGCCCACGTGCCTAGAGCCCATGCTCCGCAACAAGAGAAACCACCACAGTGAGAAGCCCATGCACCGCAACAAAGAGTAGCCCCCGCTTGCCACAACTAGAGAAAAACCCGTGCGCAGCAAAGAAGACCCAATGCAGCCAAAACTTAATTAATTAATTAATTGTTTTTAAAAAAGAGATTAGTGTTCTGCTGTATGTAAATTATGCTTCACTACCAAAAAAAGGTAATAAAAAAACCAAATCCGTAAACATTTCTTCTTTTTCGCTATCTTAAGTTTATGTAAAAACAGTGCTACTTTTTATTTAATTGTTTAGAAAAGAATTTTCAGGAGAAGCCACCATCTGGGCTTATAGATTGCTTTGTACAAAGATTTTCAGTTATAGAGTGAATTTCTTTAATAAATATAGAACTATTAAAGTTTCTATCTCTTCTTCAATTTTTGTTTTGTTTTTCTAGGAATCTGAATATGTTTAAATTGTTGAGTTTATTGGTATAAAATTGTTGTAATTACTATAGTTATCTTTTTAATATTTTTTTGGTCCAATGATGTGCTGGTAAACCAGTTTTCTGGGGGGAAAAAAAGAAAAAAACACTTGATTTATAGTGTTTGCCAATTCCACAGTGTATGTCACCAGACCATAGCCAATTTCAAGTTGTATAGTTGGAAGATATGCACATAGTTTGTTATCTTGAGCAGGTATGAAGTAGTTCCAACATACCACTTTTGTAATCTGTAATGAAAGCATGATATTGGTAATTTATGTCTTCTTTACTTGGTTTTATTGGTTAGTCTTTCTGGAGGTCATTCAATGTTATTAGTTATTGTAAAGAATTAATTCTGAACCTTTGTGGTTTTTTAAAATTTTCCTCTGCTGTACATATGTTTTGTATTATAATTATTTTTACCCTTATTTCCTTTCTGCTATATCTGTAGATTTAAAAAGCCAGTTATTAAAAAAATGCCAATTATTTTTCCAACATCTTAAAACATTGATTGGATTATTGATTTTAAACTTTTAAAATTTTTTCTATATAGGCTTTTATAAATCTCCTTCTAAACATAATACTAACTTTCTCACAAGTTTTGATATGTAATATTTTTATTATCATTTGGTTTGAAATACTCTCTATTCTCCACTGTGTTTTTTTTCCTTTGACCCTGGGGTTACTAAGAATTATATTGCTCAAGTACAAAATAAATGAGATTTTTAAATTATATTTTTGTTATTGATTCCATCTTAATTCCATTATGATCAGAGTTCATATATTGAATTACTTTTATTTTTATTTTATGACATTGTGTTGGATTTATTTTGCTCTTCTTTTTTTGAATTCTTGTAGTGGGGGCTTAGATAATTTACTCAAGACTTTTCATCATTTCTGTTGTATGCATTCAATGGTATAAATTTTCCTCTCAGCACTTCTTTAGCTGTGTCCCACAAATTTTGATATGTTTTATTTTTCTTTTCATTCTGTTCAGTGTGATTTTTTTTATTTCCTCAGGGACTTCCTCCTTGACCCATGGATTATTTAGAAGTATGTTTTTCAGTTTCCAAAAAGAGTTTGGAATTTTTTTCTGTTATCCTTCTGTTATTAGTTTCTAGTTTGATTCTATTATGGTTGGAGAACTCACTCTGGATGACTTCATTTCTCTTAAATATATTGAAGTTTGTTTTATAAGCTGGATATATCTAGCTTGGTATGTTCCATGGGTACTTGAGAAGAATGTGCATTCTGCTATTTGGTGTAATGTTCTACAAATGTCAGTTAGATTGCTTTTGGTTGACGGAGTTCTTCAGTATCTTTACTGATTTGCTGTCTAGTAGTTCTATCAGTTTTAAGGGAGGGGTGTCAAAGTCTTTAAATGTAATTGTGAATTTGTCCATTTGTGCTTTCAGTTCTGTCAGTTTTTGCTTCACATATCTTGCTGCTTATTTTTTGTTTGTTTTTAGTGTATACACATTTAGAACTGCAATGTCTTTTTGTTGTCTTGACCCATTGTCAAAATATAATGTCCCTCTCTGAATCTGGCAGTTTTCAGTTTCTTTGCTGTGAAATCTATTTTATCTGATATTAATATAGCTCCTCCTTCTTACCTTTGATTGAAGTTTACATGATAAGGTTTTTTTTTTTTTTTTTTTTTTTTTACTTTTAATCTACCTATATCATTATATTTGAAGTGAGTTTCTTGTAGACAATGTATAGTTGAGTCATGGTTTCTTTTTTAATTTCACTCTGCCAATCTATGTTTTTAGTTGATGTATTTTTATACCATTTACACTGAATGCGGTGATTGAAATGTTAGAGATTAAGTATGCACTTATCTTCTGTTTTCTGTTTGTTCTGTGTTTTATTTTTCTGTTTTCTTTCATCTGTCTTCCTGTGGATTATTTGAACATGAGGAACTTCTATGTCCTGGAATATGGAGAAGATGTACTTTTCCCTCTTTGTCCCACTAAATACAACTAAATTTTTTAAATTTCCATTTTGATTTATCTGTAGTGTTTTTGAGTATGTCTCTTTATGTAATTCCTCAGACCCACCCCATGGCTGCTTTCCAACAGTCTTTTTTTTTTAAATTTTAGATATTTTAATAATTTTCCTAATATGTGCTTTGATGGGATTTTCTTTGTGTTTATCCTATTTAAGTTTTTCTGAGATTTTTAAATCTATGGATTTTATTCTGTTTTCTTTGTTCCACTTCTTTTTCCTCTTCTTCATTGATTCCATTTATACTTACGTTAGACTTTTCACTCTT
>NW_006773600.1:775849-805700 GCF_000442215.2 Lipotes vexillifer | reverse complement strand
CTTTCCTGTGTCTTTTATGCTCTTTCCTATCTTTTCCTCCTTTTTCTCCTCCATCTGTGCTTCAGTATTTCTTATTGCCCCATCTTCTAGTTCACCAATGCTGTATTTTATTGCTTCTAATCTATAGTAAAACACTTTTACTGAGTTCTCAATATCATTTATTGTATTTTTCCATTGTAAAATTTATGTTTGATTTATGGATTCCAGTTATTTGGTGAAACTTGCCATCTTTTCATTTAACTTTCCCCAGTGTTTTATCTTACTTTGTTGAATGTTTCAATCATAACTATTCTAGTGTTTTTATCTGAGAACTCCAGTGTCTTGATCACCTGTGATTTGTTGTTGTTCTTCTGTTTTACCTTGTCCTGTCTCTTGACAAGCCTTATTTTCTTATTGAATGCATATTATTCTGTATTAAAAATTGGCTCAGGATTATGTTATGTTTCTTCAGAATGTTTCTTTCTTTTCTTTTCAATTTTTTTCTAGGCGGAGAGAGTGTAGTTTTATTGTCTCAGTTCAGTCAGAGATTGAGCAGATTCATGGCTGGGTTGGTAATGCTATGTCTCCTATTTGCCCCACTCCTAGGGCATGGCTCTTCACAACTTCCAGCTGAGTATCCTGGGCTATTCACTGGAGATTTTTGCTTGGATCTTCAGCCTCCTGTTACAGGCAAATGACTTGAAAGAAAAGTGGCTGCAGTATGTTAGCTCACCTTTTTGTTTTTCCCTGCTCTGGGATTTTGATCCCTCAAGTTCAGGTTGCCTGAACTGATGTTTGATGCTTTCAAAAGGACTTTTAAGAATTTTTATTGGCTTTTCTAATTTTTCTCCATGGGAGTGACCGTCGGCTGCAAGTGACCCTAGTAAAGTCAGAAATAGAAATCTGATTCAGTATATTTTTAACAGTAACATATTTGTAGCAATAGAGACTAAATTTGTATTTGAAGAGCAATGATGATAGAACACAGAAAACTCAAACATCATGAGCAAGTAAAATAGAAAATAGCCAAGTAGTTTAGGTTTGTTCATTTTTCCACCATAAATGTGATGCTTTTTAAGTTCCTACGGTTAATTGAAGCTTTTGTTACCTCTTCATTTTTGAGGAGCAAAAAATGTAATAGAATATGATAGGATTTGCAATTTGATGTATTTGCATGGTAAAGGTGCTAACAGTAGCATAATTTCACAATATAATGATCATCAGCACAGAAACAATAATTGGCAAATGGCTTAATCAGCAAATAATGAAAAATTTAAATTGAGCAATAAATTCACAGTTCTTTCTTCCCTAATTGGAAATGTCTTAATTGTAGGCACTGTGCAATGAAAATAATATGTTAATGGATATGTATTTTTCCAGTGATAATTTAGGAACTGTTCATAGTTACTAGTCAATACGATATAGCAATTTGTCTAATTCAACCATTTTATTTAAGGAGCACATCATTTCCAAAAATAAGCTCACTATGATATTCCCTTGCCAAATAAACTCTAGTGTCTTTTCTTCAAAAACACTTTGCATCCAAATTTCCTGCCTGATTTTCCTGACCATATAGAAAAAGCCCAAATACACAAATGATATGTAAGCTTAGAGATAGCATTAATGTATGAGTAATATATTCTTTTGTTAACAAAAGTAAAATTGTTTTTGTTAAATAATATTTAAAATGTTACTTGACTTAGAAATATTTCTTTTTTATAGTTTTGATACTTAACGTCTTTTCAGTATGTTGTTCTATTCCTCTTTTTCAGTATCTGTATATTAAAGGCAATACAGTACACATGACCTAGACATGAACCTTTGGAAATGTATACATTTAAGGGATACAACAATTTTTAAAAATTGAGAAAGAGTTGTTTGCAAGGTAAAATGAGAAGCAGAGACTTACACTGTTCCAGAGGCAAAAAAAGAAAAGCAAATTTCACAAATGAAGGTAGGGTCAACAGCATCTAGGTGCAAAATGCCCAAAAGAGTTAAGGTAGACAAGGACTGAAACTTGAAAATGATGCCACTGGAGTACTGTGACACTAGAAAGGTGGATCAGAAGCCAGATATCAGCAGATTATGGGAGTAACTGGGGTTCGAGAAGTAAAGATATATATTCAGTAAGCCTGGGAGAAAATAAATAATATAAAAGTAAGCCATATATCTGTCAAGATTTATAGAAAAATTATTTTTAAACCAATAGTCAAAAATTGTTTTCTCATTGAAATAAAACTCATTCAAAGCCTTTGTGGAAGGGAATTAATTTGATCCTGTGTCCCAAATAAACTGGTGACTATGTAAATAGAACAGACATCTCTTCAACCAGAAATCACTGAATTAAACATAAGTGCAATATAAATTATTTTTACTACTCTTAGTTTCTAGCACATTCAGCTTTGTTTTAGAATCATATTTTCTTCTGCATATGTGATGACAGAGAACAGGTCCCTCCAATGCCTGACTTATGTAACTGATATGCAGTAAGTATCTGTTTAATTTAATTATACAGAGTGTTAACCTTCACCTACCTATAGCTCCTTCTTTCTATTTTATTCAGTCAGGTGGATTGCAAATAGAAATTAGGAGAAAAACCACGACTGACCCAAATAACGTAATATATTGGTAGCATTTTTTTGTCAACACTGCCTAAAACTACTTATTATCAGCATTAATACTGACATTTGATTTCAGTAAATATTTTCTATAGTAAAACTAAGGGACAGATAATTTGGCTGTCCTTATCACTAAGCTTTATTATCAAATTTAAAATACTGCTACCATAAATTATCTATATTTTTCATATTTGATTTGCCTGCATTCCAATATTATTTTGTGCCAGTTTCTACCTCAAGTAATGTTCAGAATGAAGGTATACTTAATAAAAACATAATTCCATGCTGAGCTTCTCTGCTTTCTAAAAGGTTGAGGTAATGAAATTTCATTATTGCTTAAATTTTTCTCTATTTAGCAAACAGAAACATTATAATCAAGGTGAGAATTAAATGTGGCTTAGTTCTTTGGAGCAATTAGTAGTTTGTGCATCTCTCAATCTATTAGTGACACATTATCAACACAATTTTTCCGTCACGTATTATCCTAATTAGTACCCTCCTTCAATGGCTAAAAAATCACCCAAACAATATACAAATTATAGAGAGTCCTTCATTAAGGAAGATTTATGTCAAGTCAAGATAAAGTAACTGTGTTGAAGTTTGGAAAGGTCTCTTCATGTGTGCCAAATGCTGATCAAATATTAGTGGCTGCCCATAGTACAATGTCCTGAATGATTTTGATATGTTATGCAGCCTGGATAGGAAGGACTAATGTATGATAGGAAGGATTAATGTATGATAATGGCTATAGACCTGTGAAGAAGTAGGAAAGCAAATGCCACATATTTGACATGCCGAGTAGTCAACATAATTTTTTTCAAAAATTTACTTTTAAAAGATTATTTCCATCATGAAAAATATGTGAGAGAAGTCATCTAAGGTTTTCTCTTAATAATTTCCCCTCAAATTTGTGAAGGAATAAACAGTTATATAGGTTGGGCTGTACTAACATCTAAATTGGATTTATATTTTAAACATTTGATGCAGATGTTTTATTTTATATATTGTTATTCTAAGGAGTTTATGTCATCAAGACTCTGAGCTAGTTTAGGGTAAGCTTCTACTTAGCAGTGAGTTTTAAGCTCCACAGTTTTTATGGGAGGCTGTCTTGGCTTAACTGATTGTTGAAGCATCTGGCTCTGTAGTTGACTGTCAGTATAGATTGGTTGCCCTGTGGTTACTTGTCACGGATTATGACCACAAGTTTATTGCTGCTCAGTATCTTTCAGAATCTTGATTAAGAATATCAAATATATGGAGGAGTTCAGGTAGGCTGTTTTTCAGCTCTTCCTTTAGGTCAGTAGTTTTCATCTTGATGCATGAATCAGAATCCGTGGTGTAGCCTACAAATGCAGATCCCCAAACTCTACCTAACGTAGCTTACTTAGAATCACTGGGGTATGTGACTCAGACATTGTGATTCTGATGCTTACTTTTAGTTAAGAACCCACTGGCTCAGTGCTCTAAAATCGGTCCCTAAATTGACATATCATAGAGTATTGCCTCAACCCACACATATTAGAATCCTCCTTGCTGAATTCCCCTTGGTTTGATGTTTTAAGCCTATACTGAGCAATTTTTTAAAAAGAAATTGCCTTCCAAAGTTGTTCCCTATTTGTCATAAGAAACTGTTCAAAGATATTGTTCATTACTCTATCCTGTACTCTTTTTCTGAGGAGCATAGGAATGGTTGTACTTCTCTTGTACCGCTGTTTTGTTTTTATTCTAAAGATACTGTCAGTTTTATAATTGGCTATGTTTTCCTCATTATTTTGGCTGCTATAATGTTTAGTATATAATCTCTATCTTGCCGCGATTGAATAACTACATAGAGGTTTATTGCATTTATTTTTCATATCAACTTCACTCTGGCTCTGTCTCATTTTCCTAACTTGATTTAATCATTGCTTCCTTGTTTCTTATTGTTTTTACTGCAAGATGCAGTATATTAACAATAAATATTGTAAGTCCCTTAGATCTTTCTTAGAATATGGCAAGGTATAAATAAGCAGCAACCTCTAAATTATGTTAAGTCCCACCATGTAGAGAGTGAAAAGTGATAATTACACATATACAGCAACCGTACCAACTCAAAAGAACACAACTAAGAATTGAGATACAACAAAAGAAAACCCCAAAATAACAGAAAATATAACTATGGAAAGAAAGAGCACAACTGCATGCGATAAACCTCATGTATATCTTTGGGAAAAGAGATGAAGTAACAGATTAGGAGAGGAATAAAAGTTGTTGCACTAACTCTATGCTGATAGTGGAAATAAGAGTTGATAGTCATCAATAAAGAAGATAACAGAGACCAAAAAGAAACTGACACAGACTAAAAATACATACCTGTCTGTAGCCTTTAGTAAAGAAAAAAGTAATTCTGTCATAATTAGTAGTACTTAGTGTCTAACTATGAGTTAAGTAAATTGGTGATGATAGCCCTCAAATTTTCAAGAAAATGCAAAACTATGTTTCAACTCCTTTCCTAAAAAAAGCAGGAACGTATGTAATATATTTTAGAGTAAATGTTTTTAAAAAGCTTAATCTTTTAAAGTTGTGGCCCTAAGACGATATATTTTCAACAGAAAAACCTTTTTGTAAATCCGAAATGTTTTCTCTGAGTTTCCAACTGAATGAGTTTTAAATTTGCTGTAAGGAAATGTTTATTTTTAAAAAAGGAAAGAAAAGAGAAAGTAGAATTGTGCCAGATGTTCAGGTAAGGAAATATTTTCCAGATCAGCTAAATTCAAATTAATCCTTTATTTTGTTATCATGTAATGAAACAAAACATATGAGGCTAATGTATTGCTCCATCACCTAGGTCAAAGGAGTGGATTCAGGAGAATAAATTTTGAGAGGATCTTTAGAATAACAGCTTCATAAAATTCTCACTGATTTCCCAAATTTCACGTGGACCTCCAAATAAAGGTGCCTGGTCCATATAGTATGATCTCAAATATGTATTTCTCTTAATAGACTATATTTACAGAAAGCAAATAGTGAAAAAAAGGAGAGTCACACAGACATTCCTTAAAGTGGTGATAAAAGAAGTTTTAATTGAGGCCCATGGACTCTGAAGTGCTGCATCACATAGAAAGCTAGCAGGTGTTTGGAAATAAGCAAGTATAACTCAATGAGGTGGGTGCAGAGGGTTTTACTAAGGTGGCATCTGTGCTGAGACAGAAACTGGATGGAAAAGCAAGTTGTGAAGTGATACTGTAGACAGAGAAGAGAAAAGAGGAGCACAGATTCAGGACAAAGGAAATGGAAATAGAGTCCGTCTGACAGCTAGAAACAAACGGTCAACCGTTAAAAGTTGTGCTACTGGTGGGAATCAAATCTAATTGGAAGAGATTAAAGGTGAGTGGTTTATATCTTAATGTTTTGACAGTGAGAAAACAAAAGAGTGAATAAGAAGTAACTCCCATGAGATAAAGAAGTTGAAGACAGGTTCTCTGCATTATTTAGTTGTTGTCGCTTTGTTTTGTTGTAATTAATGAGGAGATTCTGATCATGTTTATAGATACAAGGGAAGGGCCTCAGGTGAGGGAGAATTTAAGAGAAAAAGAGAGCAGAAAATTGAAGGTGTGCAATATTCCAAATAGAGCTGGGGCTGAGATCAGGAGCACAGTTTAAGACATTAGCCCTGAAAGGAGGACCAAACTTGTATCCTCAGAGACTGGAGGAGAATGGATGTGAATGGTTGAAATCACAGAGAAATACAATTTGTGGAATCATGAGGGGATTTGCTAGAGTTAGAGAAAGCTGAACTAGGCCCAATTATTGGTACAGTAAAAATCTTTCTGAAGTGACCTCTCAGCATCTTCAATCCCCTTTATTCCCTTTCCTCCCTAATTCTCAGGCTTTCCCTGCCTCCTTCATGGTAACTAACTTTTTTTTTTTTAAGTGTTCCCTTCCATAATACCTAGTACAATGAATCTTTGTCCTTATTGCTCTGTATATAAAATTATTTATTTCTATGCTTTTCTCCACCACCAGCCTCTTCATCTTTGCACTTTTTTGGCAGCTAGCAGAGCAATAGATGTGTTGTGAGTGCTCAGGTGACACTGAATAGAAAGCAGCTGACATCTACCATTTGCTTACTCAGTGGCGGTATAAGCATACTCAGAGCTTCATGGATTAATTTTATTATCATCTCCATTTTACAGATTTGGGAGACTGAGTAAATTACACAAGGTCACACAACTAATAAAAGATGAAATCATTTTGAAACCTAGACAGTCTGACCTCAGAATACTTACTCTTCACTGTTAGCTACATTGACTCTCTGAGAAGCCATTGACTCTCAGAAGAAAGTTGGCGGGCTATCAATCTCTCAGTCACAAATTATGAACATAATCATTTTTTAGATATTCCTACATGATATTTGGTTACATTCTTAACACTTCAAGAGTTACAATTTCTTAGGTAAAGAAGAGGAAGTTACTTTATATTGGTCACTGTTAACATTTTTGTCATTTTGTGAAGAAACCTAAAAATAATAAGTGCTTTTGTGAACCTTTCCTCAGGCTTTGGCTATGTGGAAAGGATGTAGTTACATGTTAAGCTGTGTGAGGTCAATTTAGACCCTGTTGTTATTGATACTTGCAGGAGCTGTTCCTTAGTAATATTTCACATGTTATAATCAGGGTAAACAATTTCTTGAGGGCCTTATAAAGAAAAATGATATGCTGTGGCCACTTTTAGCATGCTCTTTAATAACTCAGTAATCCTCTGGATGAGCTGATGGCCTGTCTCCTCTTCTGGCTCTGCATTTCTGGAGGATGGATGGACAATTGTTTTCTTTGGACGCACCACATGTCTTGCAGGATCTTAGTTCTCCGACCAGAGATTGAACCCAGGGTCCTGGCAGTGAAAGTGCCGAGTCCTAACCACTGGACTGTCGGGGAACACCCAAGGATTATTGTTTTCTAAGACAGTGGTCCGCAAACTTGAGAGTACATTGGAATCACCCAGTGAACCTTTAAGATATGGATGGCCGAGTCCTACTCCAAGAAGTATAGTTTTGCTGTGGAGAGGCACCCAACAGACCAGCTGTTGCTATTGGTCTAGGATCCACACTTCAAATACTAATGCTCTAAACTATATATGTCATAGTTTTAGTTTCAAATAGTAGGCATACCTTTAATATATTACTAGCCTTATTATCAATCTAATCATTTCCTTGAAGAATAAGTTAAGAGCAATTCTTCCAACACAGAAGTCATTGTTTCTGGCTAAATGTGTCCTAAAACCGAACTGGCTTATATCCAACAATTCTCTAAGTAATGCAAACAGTTGATTTGATCTGGGAGATATATTATGAAACCATTTTTTTCTTAAAGTACTCTCAGCATGTTTTACATCTTAAAGTTGTATTTTCATTGGATTTCAGTACCATGTGGACCTTTGTCTTGTTCCTGTCCATAGGTATCTCACTATCCATCTCTTTACAGAACTTGTGTCCTAGTTTGGCTTTTCTCCTTTCTAAGAGTATGTGAATCTTACATCTATGTCAGTTAATACTTAAAGCAGATATTTCCATATAACCCTCAATATATAATATCTGCAATACCACCCTCCCACCATGACCACCAATGATAACCTCCCTGGGTCATTCTCATAGACTATAAACCTGTATTTGCTACTGCTTAATACTCACTGAAACACTATCTTTCGATTTATCTTTGAATTGAGCCTGAACACCTGTGCACCTGGACCATACTCCTTTGTTCCAGTATAAATTGATGTAATTAACAGTTCTGTAATTGAGGGACAGATTGACAACTAGTTCTGTAAATTACATTGTTATGATCATCATAAGGATGTGGTTAAAATGCTGCTTGTTGTGTGTCTCATTTATGCAGGTTCAGGAGATAAATTCTACTCAGATCTCTGGACCAAGAATAGTTTTAGTCTGTTGTTTGTTTGTTAGGAGTTGGGATATTTTGAACTCACAGATACTATGAAACATGAAATTAGTATTTCCCTCTTTTTTATTCCTGTAAAGATCAGAGCCAATTTATGACCCAGCTACCAATTTTACAGGATATAAAAACATTTCTATACCACCATCATTTTGACCTTATCTCATCTGCTTATTTGCCAGAATTTTCTCATTAAAAAGAGAAAAAGAAAACTATAACATATATTTCTAAAATCTGCTTTAAAGACTTCTGGAGCAAGGGTAGGGTGTACTTTTTAAAAGGGAAATATTACACATTTCTCTTTATAATATACATATTAAAGGTATTTAGTTTTAGACTCAGTCTCTTCACACTTCATTTTATCAGTCCTATCATCTGTTGGTTAACCCACAAACCCAGAGTCTTGTCCTGTGGCCTATTATCAGAAATTCTAGACCCACAGGGCATTAAAGATTAAATAGGTCTTACCACATTGGAGGAAACATAGCTTTATAAAGGGATTAAATTAACCTCCTTAACTCTCAAATATGCTTGTACTCATGCAACATTTCATCTTTGAACAACATACTACAACGTGTGTGCGTGTTGTGACCGTAAGCGTTATTTTCTTTAGTATTTGAAACTCTGTAGCAGTGAATTTCCTAGAGTTATTCAGTTTTCATCTGTTTCAATAATGCACAAGACTATAATGTAAAAGACCATAATGATGTAAAAGAAAAATTATATCAGACACTTTATAAAACAGCAAAGAAAACTGTATTCAAGACTGTTGCAAAAGGAGTCACGACTCTTGCCCTTGAGGAGAGAGATTAAATGTAACTCTGCTGAAACAAAAGACGGAGGATTTTTAAATACTAGGATGAGCTAATGGAAAAGTACTGGAAGACATTAGGGGCGGTTGGTGAATGTGATTAAGCCATCTTTGCTTGCTAAGTGGTCTTTTCAAACTTAAGTTCCTACCCTCCTATAGAAACTGGGATTAGAAGTACTATCTCTTCTGATGATTACAGCATACCTCGTTTTATTGCACTTCACTCTATTTTGCTTCGCAGATATTGTGTTTTTGTTACAAGTTGAAGGTTTGCGGCAATGCCGCATTAAACAAGTCTATTGGGGCCATTTTTTCAACAGCATTTGCTCATTTTGTGTCTCTGTATCACATTTTTGTAATTCTCATAATATTTCAAACTTTTTCATTATTGTTATATTTGTTATGGTTATCCGTGATGTTACCGTTGCATGGACTTGCTGAATGTTAGGACTTGCTGAAGGCTCGGATGATGATTAGCATTTTTTAGCAATAAAGTATTCTTTAATTAAGGTATGTACGTTGCTTTTTTTAGACATAATGCTAAATTGCACACTTAATAGACTACAGTATAGTGTAAACATAACTTTTATATGCACTGAGAAACTAAAAAATTTGTGTCAGTTTATTTGAATATTTGCTTTATTGTGGTGATGTGAAACTGAACCTGCAGTATCTCTGAGGTATGCCAGTACATTTTGGACGGGTGGTTCCTGGGTCCTTAAGAAAACCATTTCTGGGGCTTCCCTGGTGGCGCAGTGGTTGAGAATCTGCCTGCCAATGCAGGGGACACGGGTTCGAGCCCTGGTCTGGGAAGATCCCACATGCCATGGAGCAACTGGGCCCGTGAGCCACAATTACTGAGCCTGCGCGTCTGGAGCCTGTGCTCCGCAACAACAGAGGCCGCAATAGTGAGAGGCCTGCGCACCGCGATGAAGAGTGACCCCCACTTGCCACGACTAGAGAAAGCCCTCGCACAGAAACGAAGACCCAACACAGCCATAAATAAATAAATAAATAAATAAATACATTGTGTATTAAAAAAAAAAAAAAAAAAGAAAACCATTTCTGGCTTGTAGAAGATTTACATCTCAAAAGAGCAAAGAAGGAATCTACAATTGAAAGTTTTCTAAAGTTAAATGCTCTAAGAAAAGGGAGATCAGGGGCCTAGAGTCAGGAAGAAACCTGTCTAATGTTTAGTCACACTGACGGAAATGTTTAGTTGGTTTTTGTCATTGGTATTGACACTTGTGCTCCTCTCAAAATAAGATAGTTAAGATCATTTTTATAAATTCCTAGTGAGTACAGATATTTTTCATTTGGTTGTTCAACATACCTAGGTTACTTTCCTTGCTCTTTAATATTAAAAATGAAATAATATGTTCAAATGATTAAATCATTATTTTAATTTAAATTGAATATGTTGCAATCTTTTGTGTGTCAAGAAACAAAACAAACAATGATCGCATGTCCCCAAACATGCGCAGCAAATGGGAAGGTAGAAGATTAAGTAAAAACTGTGATCTGCAATTATGACAAAATAATTTATAAAAATCCTTTCTTTCTCAACGAAGACTGACTTTACAACTATTGTTTGAATGATGAAATTCAAATGAAATTGGGAACTAGGAAGTGCGTCATGACAATTGTGATGCAAATGTGCAAAGTCAAACATTTATTTCCTTAAATATTACATTTTCCTTGTCATAGAAGTCTATAGAAAGAATTTTCACAAAGGAAGAAAGAATCAGTAATGGAAAGTGATATGAAGTGCAAAATGCAAGTGATATAAACATGGAGAAGAACTGGAAAATATCTTTGTGTTAACTGAGTAAGAGGTTATTGCTAACCTTTGAGACTTCAGTGTCAGAATAGCACCAGTGAAAACCAAGGTGTGAAGTGTCAAATTGAATGAGTACATAATGACACAAGAAGGCAATTGGTGTTTCACTATTTTTTTTAAGAAAAATGCTGCAAATAATTTGCAGGATTATTAGGGTTAAGGAATGTCTTCTAAGTTTAGATGTGACCTAAACAACTTTCTACTCTGAAATTAAATAGCATATGAAAGAGAAAATATTGAAACTTCAAAAGAAAGTGGATCACCAAAAGAATACATGGCATCAGGGTACAGGGAGAGAGGTTGGCAGATGGGCAGGATCATTTTGGAAAGGAGAAAGTCCACAGCTTTTGAGACAGAAAATAAGGAAAGCAAAAAAAGTAAAGAACGATTTTCAGTTTGTTAGTCTCATTATTTTCATCCAGTTTTCACTACTACATGATCAATTCCATAAATATTAAGGATGTACTATTTTCAAAAAGACTTCAGAAGAACTATGTTTAGCACAGGCTTTTCTAAGCTGCAGTTCATGTTATAGCTGTTTCTAGTCCTAAGTCTTTAAAAACTAATAAAAAATATAACTCATCCTGGACTCGTTCTTCTTCTCATAGTGAAGGGATATATTTAATTAGATTGAAAAGGTGACCTCAAAATACCTACTGATTTTTAATGACATAGGATGTGTAAATTGTGCTGATTAATATTCTCCTATTCAGATAACTAGTGCTAAGACATACTATGTCAAATACAATTTACATAGTAGCCATACTATGAAAATGTTTGTTTCTATTTATGACATTATATGGACACTTCGATAATTTATAGCTAATATATATTTACTCCTTACTTAAGATAGGGCTGAAATAAGAATGGCAAAATAATAATGATGATAGTAATAATATGAATTTAGTCTACTACTTTTTCACCTCTCAAGGAAGGGCTTACATCAAAAAGCAAAATTTATGCCCCCCTAAAAGATTTTTTCTTCCTTTCATTTCTACTCAAAATACTTACCTGTGATTATTCTATTGAGCAAGGACATTAAAAGACAAAAATTCAACCATACTTTGCTTTAACATTTTGAATGATTAACTGCAATAATTAGCTTTGAGTAAATTCACAAAATAAATAGAGCCTTGATACTTCACAATTAAACAGAACCCCAACTTCCTTTCAGCATTTAATTCTGCATTCAAATTATCAGGGGTGCTATTTTAAAGTACTTTTAGGAAATGGGTGTAATGAGTTTTTGGTTCTTGCATTATTAATGAACTTTCATTCAGACTATAGGTTGGCGATTGGTATTGTTAGATAAAGGGAAGTGAGTATAAGAATGCTGAACAGTATATAAGAAAAAGAACTTCCTCCTACTATCCATCTTCTAGAAGTTTTAATACTTCTCATAAAAACACTTTTATGTTTTATAGCAACATAAAATAAAAATAAATAAATATTATTTCCTCAAGCAACTGAGCTAGATTGTCTTTCTAGCTTATATCAATAATTGCAAATTATACAGATGCTAATACATTTAATTCCTTTTTCATGCTATTTGCATATTTCAAAATGTGCATTTCAAGATAGGAACAAACTGGTAATTCAGTTTTAAGATATCCTGGTTGTTTGGGAAAGGAAGGAGCCACACTTCTGTTAGTGCAGATAGCTTTATTAGATGGCTCTGAAGTATGTTTTATAAATTCATTGTGCCATTAGACACTTCCCCTGTCCTTTAGTTTTTTTAATTATAAACTGTATTTTCACAAGAGAGTTGTATCTTGTCTATCATTTTGTGATGCTTGTAATGGAAATGACTAAAACATCAAGAATGGAGTCTAGAGGCTTCCCTGGTGGTGCAGTGGTTGAGAATCTGCCTGCCAATGCAGGGGACACGGGTTCGAGCCCTGGTCTGGGAAGATCCCACATGCCACGGAGCAACTGGGCCTGTGAGCCACAACTACTGAGCCTGTGCGTCTGGAGCCTGTGCTCCACAACAAGAGAGGCTGCAATGAAGAGTGGCCCCCGCTTGCGGCAACTAGAGAAAGCCCTCGCACAGAAATGAAGACCCAACACAGCCAAAAATAAATATAAAAATAAATAAATTAATTTTAAAAAATAGCATAACGTTCAGTGACTTGAATAGGGCTGGTTAAAAAAAAAAAGCTTTCAAAAAAAAAAAAGAATGGAGTCTAATTTTAAAATCATTTCAATGATTTTCATCAACTAATAGATTCTCTTACTTTATTCTGTGAGATACTAGTCCTGAAAGATGTTCCACAAATAAACGGTTTTTTGTTAAGTATTATCGGCCCCTCTCGGAATGTTGCAATGTGCATATTAGCATGTCCAAAGCTCTGAAAAGTTCTGCAGAAAAACAAACTTTTACTTACATAGTCAATCCTCAAACTGTGTTCGTTCTGCTTTCTTTTAACATGATTCTATTAATATTTTTCTGAAACAAGTTTTAGCAAATGCTATTTTAGATACTATAACTATGTTTAGATGTCAGTTTTCTTCCTTCTTCCATATTTCCTTAGAAATAATTATCAACTGAGCTCTAAAGCATGCAAACAAGCCCTTTTGCATGAAATTCAGTCTCCTTTATAAAGCAGGGATGAGTAACTGATATCTTGTTTGATAGCTGATGTCCCTGGCACATTATATAACTGGGACACAAAGCTAGCTAGTCAGTAGGTATGATGGAATGATGTCTTCTGAGTTTTTCTGTACAGAATTCCCTTCCTCACATATATCCCAATGTTAACACTGTTAGTTCATCAAATATGTTTTGCTCCCAAAACAAAACCCTTAAATCCTTGAAGACATCATTTTTTTTCTTTTTTTCTCTATTCTGTTTCCCCCCATATATCTCAGAGCATAAGACTACCAAACAGAAACAGAGTTAACATAGACATATCAGACTGAATGGAAACAATTAGAATCTGTAAAGTTAATGCTTTGTCAAGTTTAATTGATTTTAAAGAAAACCATTGAATACCAACTATAACAAGGAACCAACCGGGTTCAGGATTAGGGACAAAAAAGAGAGTAAGGCATGGGCCCACTCCCCAGGTGTTCACAGTCCCCTTGAGGAGAAAGATAGGCATCTAATTATAATAGGACAGGTTATATCTATATACTATCATTTACTATCTCAAGTTGCTTTGCTCATGTAATATATTTCCAGCTCTTTATTCAGTTGGCATCCAGTACGACTACCAAATACTTTTTTCACTCAGATATTTTTATTGTCTTTAACAGAGAATACATGAATAGAAAATCAATTTTTATTTGTCTGATTACACTATTAATTATTTCTAGATTCATTCTTCTTAGCAACATTTTACCAGTGTTTCATGTTGACCAGAATCCTACTGAGATTGTAAGAAGTGATATATTTGGAGATTTTTAACTAATTTATCTACTTGGAATGGTGGTCAGTGGTCAGTTTGTGTCTCATCATCCTTCTGAAACAAATTCTTAGCAGAGTTTCAGAAGCTGACACCTGATATTTCTTCTCTCCAAATAGATGCTTTGTCATTAAAATTTTAAACATTTAAAAATGTCATTTAATTTAATGTTATTTTTGTTCCATCTACAAATTTTATTTTAATACAGACTATTATGTGTTGTATAATTCATGGAACATCTGACAAGCAATCAGTGCATTTTATCATTTTAAATCTATAGCTATAGGAAAGATACAATCTCACAGCCTCCTCTTTGTCTTTATCTGCATATTGTATTCCTGGAAGCCATGAGCCTAGACTTCTCCAAAGCCAGTGGTCTTTAGCTCAAGGATAAACTCAAGAAGTAATCTAATTTTAAATAATTGAAGCGTGCCTTAAAACTTTAGTCACTCATAGGCAAAAATCCACTTTTCTCTCTAGGGAAAGGTCCACAGCAAGCCCTACCCAGATCTTTGCAGTGGCCTTACATTTATACACTAGTTTCATTCTATTCACAAAACACCTTTGTAAATCTCAAAGTAGAGGGACTTTAGTGAGTGCAATTAGAATGTCCTGGCAAGTAACCTCTCAAAAGTGAATGTGAGCCAATTGCATTCAGTTCTCACAATATTATGAAAGGAGGCTATGGGTTATATTGCAGTGTTTCTAAGCTGATTATCCAGAACAGAGGCTCAGCTTGATGCCAGTTCTTTACATGCATTGCCAAACTAAACAAGTACCTTTTGAGGTTCATCCATCACAATTTATGATACATTAAGCTAAATCTAATGTTATCTCAGGCTGGTGTTACAGGATTTTCTATATTCAGGCTAAGAAATTGCATTTGGGGAAAGGGATTTCTCCTCTTTTTTTCCATAGAATTTCTTTAGTTCTATGAGTCTTTTTATGCCTGTTGGACCCCTGTTATACTCTGGTACTAATCGCAGATTAATTTTAAGTATTTGAAATCAACTGGTAGGAGGAAATGATTTTAACATTGCATGCACTACTATAAATTGTTCACTGAAAAGAATGTTTAATTATAAACGAAGAAACTTGCTTCCCCGTTGATTAACTATATTAAACACTTCATATATTCAAAGCTCTACACTATTGTTAATAAGCTATTTCTCACAATGGGTCTCAGAGGGAGCATAATACAATCACCTCCTATTTTTATAAATGATGCACTTGATCCATAAAAATTAGATTGCCCATATCGGACCACATAGAAATGAAAAACTAGAATTGGGTTTCAAGTTCTTAATGCACCTGTGCCTAGTTAGCAGCGCTATGCTCTTAGTTTTCTGAGCAGCCAAAATAAATTAGAAAATTAAGTAAATTTAACTGTCAGATGGCTACACACACACACACACACACACACACACACACACACACACACACTTTTTGTTTTCCTTAGAACATTTCTGTTCAGTAAAACCAGATATTTTGTTATGGAGTAACATAAAACAAACTCAAAGAGATGGCTCTCCAGTCAGTTGATCCATGCTACTTATTCTGATATTCCCTACCTTTAGCTCACTTGCCAGACTGACTTGTCCCTCTTTTCCTTTTCAGAATATGTCATTTGAAAGACTAATATGATTGACTTTGGCCAAATCATAGAATTGTCTGATACTGACATCAACAAATATTTGTGGCAATGAGTTCGTTCTTAAAAGCCCACTTGCTTATATTGCTTTCTATCAAAAATATAGTTACATATCATATCTAATTTTATTTCTGAATTGATTATTAGATTTATAATATTTAAAATATTTTTACTTTGGATTTTAAAAGTTATTTCTCATGATTAAAACAGTCCATGATATGTAACATAGATATTGATCTCTTTTTTTTTTTATCAGTGGCTTTTGAATTGTTTAGTAGTTTAAATCTAATTTGTCTGATGAATTTGCAGTTCTCTCAACATCAGTATCACTTTAATATGTCACTGTACAGAGAACAAAGCTAGAAAACAATAGCTGCGTAGTCAATAAATTTTAATCACTGAAACATCAGAGTTTTTTGTCATATTTGTATATGACAACCAACATATAACTTAGGAGTGGAATTTATCCTAAATGTACCCCCATACGAAACTATTACACATATATATACAAAATTTTTGTCTTTGAAAAGTATGAATCGTCTGTTTAACTTTTTTTTAGCTTTATTATTTCTCTATAGAAACAGGATAAGGAAAATTCTTACCAAATGAAAGGAAACTTTCATTTAAATGTTATGAATGCTAACAAAAGTAAATGCTCCTTGACATACTATTTTTTTAGGTCTGTTTAAAAAAAGTAAAAGACATTCTATTATCTTATAATTTGCTATGTGCTACAGAAATTTAATTGCATTTGAATTATATGTGCACAGTATATTATACTAAATATAGTAGCCAGATATGGACATTTTCAGCACATTTCCTTTTCTAGATATAAAGTCATATATTTCAGCACCCTATTAAAATATAAATATATGACTGTACATAATGGAATGCCATAATTTCTCCTGATTTTATCCTAAAGTCATATACTGATAAAGTTATGGTTGGGAATAAATAAGTTTCATAAGTTGCATTTGGAAGATGTAACAAACAGCAATATAAGAATGTGATTTAAATATTTGTCTTTCAGTATTTTTATTAAGCCTGAAGCTTTGTGCATTTTCTAAACAATATTTTGGAGGATTCTCCTCTGAGATTCAGACTTCTTCAAACTTATAAAACATTTCGTATCTTTTTTTAGACATAGGTATCATATGCATTGGGTAGATAAACTGGACTATAAGTTACGAGTACACAGTTTGCCATACATGAGGGTCAAGTTTATGTCTGTTTTGTTCATCTCATGTTATAAGGTCCTTGCCTAGTGCCTAGTCCTGAACAGGAGCCCTATAAATATTTCTTGAATAAAAAGAATGATATAAACATTGCTTTTGATACTCATTTCTCTCTCCTTATTAAGATGCAAACAAGGAAGCAGATGAAAATATTTGAGGCTGAAAAGTAAAAATTAAAATAATTTTTTTAAGATTTAAAAATGTATTAATCTCTAGTGCATTCTTAAATAGTTCTACAGATTTCCATGGTTTTTTCTGGCCTTTATTGGACTGAGGAAAATCAAGTTAAATTGAGGAAATTTTACCCAGAATGCAGTTAGAAGGCCTCCAACATCTGCAGGTCTTCTAAATTCACGTCACTTTTGCCAGTGTCATCATATATTTAGGTTTAATTGTAAAAGTGAATGATAATTATGTTTCACTGCATATGCTACATTTCATCATATAGAGATGGTGATGTTAAAGGAGAGGGGCATTAGTAAGATGTTGGAGAAAAGAAAGATGGGTATGTGAGTATAACTGCCATAAAAAGGAACAAACTCTATTCCAAATTGAGTACACAGTATCATTCAGAGTTCAGAACTGGAGCCCTTAAGAAGCCAATAGATGCTCCCCCGGCAGTTTCTGGTAGTTATCATTACTGACACAGGTTGTGAGAACAGCACTGACCTTAGACTCAGAAAGCACTGCTGTTAGGATACAAACACAGCATGTTTTCCAAGCCATCTGCCAAGAGGTTCTTTTGGCCATCTGCATGAAATAGCCAGCAAACAGTTTCTACTGGAGACATCTATGAATGGTGGAATAGAGCCATCATAGCAAATTTTTTGAAAAAAGTATTTCTTTCAATTTAGGTTATTTCACTACTATTGAAAATACCTCATGAATATGAACTGACTGAATTTTTACCAAGCTAGTTTTGGTCAGCATGTAGATACAACCTTAGAAGAATTTTCTTTAATATGAAATTTATGCAATATTTGAGTTATTTGGGAAATTGTGCCATAATTAAAGTATGACATGGGTAAGGAATTGGACTTAATGATCCGTATAATTATTTTTAACTCTAATACCTAATGACTTTATATAAACACGTTTCATCATTTGTTCAAAATTCAACGGCAACAATGTTTAAGTATCATATATAGATTTAAAGCATTTTTTATATTATTGGAAAATATTATCCAATTTATAAAAATCAGTTTTAGAGTGTCTAAGTGACTTAGGTCTTTAGATTATTTCTAAATTACCTAAATGAGTTTTATTAATTTGCACACTACTTGGAAACTGAAGAAACATATGTACATTTTACTTTATTTTGTTTTACTTTATTTCAGCCCAGAGATGACTACCTAGAGTGAATGCATCCCTAACATTATGAAAGTAACACTAATAACTTACGAAATTTTTATGTTTTAGCATTAAAAAAAGGACGATTTTGGATCACACCAGATCCTTATCACAAAGATGACAACATCCAGATTGGGCGTGAGGTGAAAATATCTTGCCAAGTAGAAGCTGTTCCTTCTGAGGAGTTAACATTTAGTTGGTTTAAAAATGGTCGTCCATTAAGAAGTTCTGAACGGATGGTTATTACGCAGACTGATCCGGATGTCTCCCCGGGAACGACAAACTTGGACATCATTGATTTAAAATTCACGGATTTTGGGACATACACATGTGTAGCATCTCTGAAGGGAGGAGGAATATCTGATATCAGTATTGATGTTAATATATCCAGCAGCACAGGTAAGAAGCATATTTATGATTCAAAAGATGTTCAAATTGAGAATAATTTTCTTTTTTTACGTAAAACAAAATAGTCTTCAGCCAAGCTAAGAACATTCTAATTTTCAAAAAGCTTCCTAAAACCAAAATCCTAACATTCCGAATGCCCAATAAATATCATGTTAAGAGACTTTGATTTTGATTAGATTTAGATTTACATTAGGTTTTGATTTAGACTTAGATTTGATTTAGATTTACGTGTGGTTTTACAGAAATAGTGCAAATAAAGTTAATAGTGTTGTCTATGATAGATATAGGCTTCTGGGTTAAATGGTACCAGTTTTTAAATTATTAACTAGGAACTCTCTGTAAAGCCTAAAATTATGTTAATTAATAATGTTAAACACCAAATGGCTAAAGAATTAGGACAATTTTCAGAAATGTGAAGCAAGCAGAAGCTATTTAGTCCATAGAAGAAAATACTGAGAGATAATTTGAGTATTCAAATATAAGGAATATAAGAAATGTATTTTCCACCAACAAAAACCAATGATAAACATGTTAAAATAGTAATCAGATGTGACTCTTTCAAGAACCTTATGATAGAATCTCTTCACAATGAGAATGGCTAAATATAAAAATAGATTGGAGTGAAATTTCTTCTATTAAGGTTAAAACCAAAAATGTGTTATCAATTTTCTCTCAATTAAATGAATGTCTATGGATAAGGGAAATTACAGGGTAATTTTGGTATGGGAGGACATATTAGCTTAATTCTTAGGATGTTTTAAAGCCCTGTGATTCTATGAACTGCAATCAGTATGCATCTGGAGAACTACAACGTTGCTTTATTTGTTTTGCCAGCTTGTTACTAGATTGAATTTTAATTTAGGATTTTTATATAATCCTAGGGCGAATAATATGTGTTGAAAACATAGAGCACAAATGTAGATAGCAGACATACTCTGTTTGTTTGTTTTTTTTAATTGGAGTATATTTGCTTTACAATGTTGTGTTAGTTTCTGCTGTACAATGAAGTGAATCAGCTCTATGTATACATATATCCCCTCCCTCTTGGACTTCCCTCCCACCCCCATCCCACCCATCTAGGTCATCACAGAACTTTGAGGGAATTTAAATGGTTGGCTGCTTCTTTCCAGTCAGGCAGTATTTTGACTCTTGTATGTTAACAGATTGACCTGAGATTTTGTGTCTTTTCATGATTCCAAATTGCAGTGCACACTGGATTGATTTTACTCCTTAAGGGATATGGTCCATACCTCAGGCTGACCAAATGTGCTTACTTTTCACCATTCTGCATTATTTCTAAAGGATATTCCATTCTAGGGTGATGAAAGGTACTTGTGTTTGGAAATATGTCCTTTTCTAGGTAACAAACAAACAAAACTACAATAACTATTTTTTATCTAACTTGTGTTCAAAATTAGTGCTATCCCTAGATGGACTCATTTGAGGATATCTAAGGAAAGCTGTTGACATGCTCAGTCAGTCATCATTCATTTATGTATTTATTCAATCAACAGATGTCCATGGAATACCTCCATCAACATGCTAGGGACACCCATGTATGATATTTCCCATAAGAGTAAGAACAATTTTGTAAAATCCATGATCATTTTTCCTTATTTATGAGAGACAATTTTCCAGATGGTCTACACTGAATTATGACCATTGCTTTGTTTGTTTGGTTGTTTGCCTGGTTTTGTTTGCTTGTTTCTTTTTTGAAACCAATGACAAAAACTTATATGTAAAGAATCAGTGCTCCTATCTAAACAGACTTGTCTGTTGGGAGTGCAGTTCATATACCATTAAACTTAGACAAAAGAGGGAGCAGAGAATGGAGAGGAGAAAGGAGCATTATATAATTATTCACAAAATGAGTCCTAACATTCATTTTTATATACCCTAGTTAGTTACCTATTTGAAACTGTACTGTAAATGACCAGCATTGATTCATGAAATTTCCAAAAATCTTAAAAGGAAAATTCCAAAAGGTGATCAGAAAAGCAGAAAATTCTCAAGAAATGCCTCTTATTAATAAAAGTTTAGTTGTTATAATTAAGGTTTTTTAACCATTATTATTTGTCTGGTTACCAAAGGTGACAGTGCTCAAGATGAAGGAGATATATTAAATCCAAAACACTCCCCTTTTCTGTTCCCTACCCACCACCGACAGACCTGGTTGTGGTCTGTCTCCTCCCTAGAGTGGAAGCTCCATGAAGGCTGGGACTTTCTCTGTATTGTTCATTGTTGTAATATCAGCATCTGGAACAATACATGGCACTTAGAAGATACTCAATAAATTATAATTAAATCAAAAAATGAGCTAATTTGTGCATGTAGCTTTCCTTTTAGGTTTCTTTCCTCCTCCTATTATTACCTCTGCAAGGTAGACATTTGGTGTCTCTCTTCTTGATCTTGTAATTCCCTGCAGACTTTAAGAAAACCATTCATAGACCAATTTATACTATTATTTAATATGTTATCATTCTCAGGGGCAGGACTGGCTCCATAATTTGTGGCATACAGTGAAAATTTTTTAAAATGTGTCCCTAGTTCAGAACTTGATAAGGATTCCATGATGGCAATATCAGAGCATTAAGCCAAGTGTGGGACCCTTCTAAGCATGGCTGCACAGGTGACATGCTTGCGGGACTGGCCTGTGCACGGGATTGTATTTTGATAGAGAGGTCTGCAGAAGATGGTGTTTAACCCAAAGGATAAGTCACAAATGTGATTACGTATTCTATTTTCATGCTGAAACTGGATTTGATGTTTCATTTTGCTTACAGTAGAGTTGAATACCAGAGTGCAATATAAAGATCTGTAGATCAGAGATTGTGTGATTCAGTTGGTATCAATAAAACTTATTTTTATCCCCACAGAGTAGAAGACTACACTTAAAGCAGTGCTTTAATCTGAAATATAGAGATATTACTGGGGATAGAGTTTGAACAAGCTATAGCATGGAGGAAAATCTTAAACTATATTAATTCTATGAACCATATAGGATTCAGAGGAAATTCCCACAAATTCAGCAAAGTCAAAAAGGAGGAAACTACTGTTAAGACATAAGTAAATATGTGGGGCCCTTTTAGATTTTGGGTTTTGCTAGTTAGTACTATTTTAGGGAATTTAGAATTGACCAAGTGGTCAGTGGTTTTCTTATGTGTTAAGCATTGTGATTATGTTAAATGTAAGCAATTTTAGGATGACATTTTAAACTTAAAAAAAAATCTGAACCTTTTGTTTTTCATACAGAATCTTACATTGAATCTTAGTTGTTAACTGTGTTTTAAGAGACATATATGAAACTTATTAAGATGAGAATGAGGTACCATAAGGCACTTCTGCCTAATAGTTTGAAAACTGTTTCTTTAAATGACAGAATTGCATCTCTAGATATGTTTTTGAGTACTTTAAAATTGAAATATAAAATATCTCAGGAAGGTAAATCCTAGTTTACAGAATTATTCATATTTTTAAAAGGCAGTGATTTGACTTAAAAAAAAAAACAGAGGCTACTTGCCTTTTGGAGTTTTCCTCATGCATCTGACTGAATAATAAAAGCTATGATATATGTGATAATAGATTATGTCTTCTTTTCACATTAATTCAACATTAGAAATATTTTTTTTCCTCCTCGTTCTGCAAACATGCAAACTGTTTTATTGTGAGTATTTGTTGTTCTGTCAAGTTAAAATCATGTCCCTTGCAGGTTCTTTTACTGTGTTACTGCTCTGTATCTGGCTGTATGTCTCATGGTGACAGACAGTGGGCCTTGCCCTTAGGGATCTTACAGTCTAAGTTGTCAAATTACTTAGTTGTCAGATGATTTAAAAATAAGGCATGATACATAGTGGAATGGATGCTGTACTTAAAGTTTTATCAGACTTCTGTAGGAATCATGAATGTTTTCGTCAATGTGGGCACAGAAAAATTCCACAGAAAAACAATATTTAAGTTAAATCTTGCTAGAAGGAGCATTATGACAGTGACAGTGAAGGGAGAAAACATTTGGCAAAATATACAGGACGAAGAAAGTCCCAGAAATATTATGTGATTCTTGCTTTTTACTGTAGAATTAATATTAACTGATATTAATACAAGCAAGTTTTATTGGTTTATTTCAATTTTATTATTATCCTTAATGAAGCTATATTTTATGTGGCTAGACTGCAGGTAACTTACATTGTAGTAATTGTAAAGTTCTCAATTAAAACATTAAATATACTGAAATATTAATTGTTACAGTTAATCTTGTAAAATGAAAATCATTCACATACTTGCTGGAAAATGCATGTAAATTTTAGCCTAAAATTTTGGCAACAGTTAAAATCAACCCTTAAAATACTATTTCTTGTTTCTTATTCGTTTACATAAGTATAATTGTTACAGTAGATTTTTAATTTTCAGAGGGTTGCTGAAAAATATCCCATTGCTTCCTCCAGTATTGTTATGCATAAAGTCCTTTGGTGCTCTTCAGCTTGCATGTATTCCTTTGTATGACCTGAAAACTCGTAGGTTTATAGTAAACTCTGAAGCATCTGCATCATGCCTAGAAAATATAACAGTGAGCCTGGTAATCTGTGGAATTCCGTGGTGAGACAGAAGACTCAATACAAATTTGATGATTTTTTTTTCTCCCCTGTTTGAGTACAGGGACATTTTATATAGCAAAAAATGGAGCAAGATTTAGAGGATTAAACCGGAGGCAGCAACATAAGCGTAGGTACACAGAGAAGGTAACAAATTGAGAAAATTAGTTGGAAATTTTATCTTTGCTGCTGACTACCAGGCTAGTTACTATAATTATGATAGTTAATTGTCTGTACAAGTATTCACACCTGTGAAATAAAAGTTCTTGATAATAGAGGACTATGGTACACAACTAATAAGAATAGTTGATGAGCATGAGAGCAAAAGACAAATGATTGTCTTAATTGGATTTGCTTCTTTGCCCTTTTCAAGTTAAGGAGGAGTAGAAACTCATGAAATTTTGCTGATCAGAACTGAAGTTTTATAGAATGACTATAGTGGGTGACAGGTTGTTTTACGTAAGAGGAAGTCATAAGTAAGACTAACACATGTAAGAACTGACAATGAAGCTTCCATGTAGTCAAAAGTTATGTAATTGGTTCCTGAGTAACTGGACAAAGAAAAATTCATTTTCTTTCTTGACTCCAAAATTGTGAGGTTCAACCATGACATCCAAATTAATGATGGAGAACAGAGGTCAGCAATTTTTTTCTGTAAAGAGTCTGATAGTAAATATTTTAGTTTTTCAGGCTATATGGTTTCTGTTGCAACTGTTCTGCTCTGCTAATATAGTAGGAAAGCTGCCACAGACAATAAAATGAATGGGTACCGCTTTGTTCCAGTGAAACTTTATTTACAAAAACAAGTGGTGGACCATATTTTGCCCATAGGCCATAGTGTGCTAACCTCTAACCTAGACTTCTGAAACCCTGTTAATTAAGAAATAAAATCATAACAAAGCTGAACTCTGTAAACTTACTAGGAAATTAAGTTAAATCCACATATAACTTATTTGTGCAAACATCAATATATTTTCTAATGATTGAGGCAAAAATCTCAGTTATTCCTTATTTCTCATTTATGTGTATACAGCTGACCCTTGAACAGTGTGGGGGTTAGGGGCACTGACACCTGAGCTGTGAAAAATCTGAGTATATTATAGTCAGGCCCTCCATATTCAAGGTTCCACATCCTCATATTCAACCAGCCCGGGATCATGTAGTGCTATAGTACGTGTTTATTGAAAATCCACACAGTTCAAACCCTTGTGGTTTAAGGGTCAACTATATTTTACTGGGCTCCTTGTTAAAGATATTGTTCTCTGCTAGGGTGCCCATGTTCTAGAATTACGCTGCAAGGATTCCTGAGATTACTTTGCAATTGCTCGTCTCATTCCTAGCATATAAGATTTTCTGCTAACTGTCTCTATTCTGTTTGTGAACTCTTTCACCTATTTTTTTATCTGTTTCTATACACATATATTTAAATTTTGAGGAAACAATGAAAAAAACCACAATTATAAAGCAGTGAGATTTGCTCTGAACTTTAGAGTCTTCCTGGATATGTAGACAGTTTCCTTATTTCAGAATGGATGGCTGACTTTCACACTGGCCTTAGGCAGGACTAATTTCATAAAGATTGAATTTACTCTTTAGGTGTTGAAAATTCCTCTCTCTCTGTTGACTCTTGTGTTTACTGGAAGAGGTATTATAACTGTCCCTGATAAGGGCCAGAAAGAATAGTGTTTTAATCAGCGTGTCAGTAGGGAAACTATCCCACCAAAAAAAAATAGAATTATCTCTTCTACAGCCTTTCCCACTTTCTTTTCATAGTCATTGAAAATGCCTCTTCACCTATATAGCATTGGAACTGGAACTAAACGTGGCTAGCTGATATCTTTACTGTGGCTCTAAGACCCTTAAATTGCTATTGTGTTTAATTAACTTACCAGAGAAAAAATGAACTGCATAATATTGTTTTTATTGGCCATGTACACAGAACATTCCTCAGGAAATTTTGGGCTTACAGCATACTTGTAGAGATACCTAATTCCATTTATTTGTGCTTCTTCAGTAAAGGATGGTATTAATGTCAGCCTACATGGCAGGTGTAGTTATAAAATTCATATTTATGTATATAGAATTTACCAACAAGAATATTTTATGCTTAACATTGCCTATTAGAAAATAGGTTTTACTCCTTATATTAAATGTGTTTTATAAAAATTTATTCAATAATTTGGAATTGTTTCTTCTGCTCATTTATGTTAGTCTTAACATTGTTCTGTGGCTGATGCAGGTTTTCTATATAGGAGACATGTAAACACAACAATCTGGAAGTCTTGGGAGTGGTTAGGGGGCTTGTCTGGAACCTGTTTGAATAAGTAATACAGTTGTTTTTTTTAACATCTTTATTGGAGTATAATTGCTTTACGGTGGTGTGTTAGTTTCTGCTTTATAACAAAGTGAATCAGCTATACATATACATATATCCCCATAACTCCTCCCTCTTATGCCTCCCTCCCACCTTCCCTATCCCACCCCTCTAGGTGGTCACAAAGCATCGAGCTGATCTCTCTGTGCTATGTGGCTGCTTCCCACTAGCTATCTATTTTACATTTGGTAATGTATATATGTCCGTGACACTCTCCCACATCATCCCAGCTTACCCTTCCCACCCACCATGTCCTCAAGTCCATTCTCTACATCAGCGTCTTTATTGGTGTCCTGCCCCTAGGTTCTTCAGAACCATTTTTTTTACAGTTTTTATTCAGATTATATATTGAAAATAATGAAAGAAGGAGGGCAGACAGCAGAAGCAAGAAGAACTGCAGCCTGTGGAACAAAAACCACATTCACAGAAAGGTAGACCAGATGAAAAGGCAGAAGGCTATGTACCAGATGAAGTAACAAGATAAAACCCCAGAAAGAAATCAAAATGAAGTGCAGATAGGCAACCTTCCAGAAAAAGAATTCAGAATAATGATAGTGAAGATGATCCAGGACCTCGGAAAAAGAATGGAGTCAAATATCGAGAAGATGCAAGAAATGTTTAACAAAGACCTAGAAGAATTAAAGAACAAACAGAGATGAACAATACAATAATTGAAATGAAAACTACACTAGAAGGAATCAATAGCAGAATAACTGAGGCAGAAGAACGGATAAGTGACCTGGAAGACAGAATGGTGGAATTCACTGCTGCAGAACAGAATAAAGAAAAAAAATGAAAAAAAATGAAGACAGCCTACAAGACCTCTGGGACAACATTAAACACAACAACATTCTCATTATAGGAGTGCCAGAAGGAGAAGAGAGAGAGAAAGGACCAGAGAAAATATTTGCAGAGATTATAGTCGAAAAATTCCCTGACTTGGGAAAGGAAATAGCCACCCAAGTCCAGGAAGTGCAGCAAGTCCCATACAGGATAAACCCAAGGAGAAACATCCCAAGACACATAGTAATCAAATTGGCAAAAATTAAAGACAAAGAAAAATGATTGAAAGCAGGAAGGGAAAAATGACAAATAACATATAAGGGAACTCCCATAAGGTTAACAGCTGATTTCTCAGCAGAAACTCTACAAGCCAGAAGGGAGTGGCATGGTATACTTAAAGTGAAGAAAAGGAAGAACTTACAACCAAGATTACTCTACCCGGCAAGGATCTCATTCAGATTCGATGGAGAAATCAAAAGCTTTACAAACAGGCAAAAGCTAAGAGAATTCAGCACCACCAAACCAACTCTACAACAAATGATAAAGGAACTTCTCTCAGTGGGAAACACAAGAGAAGAAAAGGACCTACAAAAACAAACCCAAAACAAATAAGAAAATGGTCATAGGAACATACATATTGATAATTACCTTAAAGGTGAATGGATTAAATGCTCCAACCAAAAGACACAGGCTTGCTGAATGGATACAAAAACAAGACCCATATATATGCTGTCTACAAGAGATCCATTTCAGACCTAGGGACACATACAGACTGAAAGTGAGGGGATGGAAAAAGATATTCCATGCAAATGGAAATCAAAAGAAAGCTGGAGTAGCTACACTCATATCAGATAAAATAGACTTTAAAAAAGAATGTTACAAGAGACAAGGAAGGACACTACATAATGAACAAAGGATCAATCCAAGAAGAAGACATAACAATTATAAATATATATGCACACAACATAGGAGCACCTCAATACATAAGGCAACTGCTAACAGCTGTAAAAGAGGAAATTGACAGTAACACAATAATAGTGGGGGACTTTAACACCTCACTTACACCAATGGACAGATCATCCAAAATGAAAATAAATAAGGAAACACAAGCTTTAAATGACACAATAGACCAGATAGATTTCATTGATATTTATAGGACATTCCATCCAAAAACAGATTACACTTTCTTCTCAAGTGCACATGGAACATTCTCCAGGATAGATCACATCTTGGCTCACAAATCAAGCCTCAATAAATTTAAGAAAGTTGAAATCATATCAAGCATCTTTTCTGAACACAACGCTATGAGATTAGAAATGAATTACAGGGGAAAAAACGTAAAAATCACAAACACATGGAGGCTAAAGACTACATTACTAAATAAGCAAGAGATCACTAAAGAAATCAAAGAGGAAATCAAAATATACCTAGAAACAAATGACAATGCAAACATGACAATTCAAAACCTATGGGATGCAGCAAAAGCAATTCTAAGAGGGAACTTTATAGCTATACAAGCCTACCTCAAGAAACAAGAAAAATCTCAAATAAACACTCTAACCTTACACCTAAAGGAACTAGAGAAAGAAGAACAAACAAAACCCAAAGTTAGCAGAAGGAAAGAAATCATAAAGATCAGGGCAGAAATAAATGAAATAGAAACAAAGAAAACAGTAGCAGAGATCAATAAAACTAAAAACTGGTTCTTTGAGAAGATAAACAAAATTTATAAACCATTAGCAAGACTCATCAAGAAAAAGAGGGAGAGGAATCAAATCAATAAAATTAGAAATGAAAAAAGAGAAGTTACAACAGCCACCGCAGAAATACAAAGCATCCTAAGAAACTACTACCAGCAACTCTATGCCAGAAATGGACAACCTGGAAGAAATGGACAAATTCTTAGAAAGGTATAACAGTCCAAGACTGAACCAACAAGAAAGAGAAAATATGAACAGACCAATCACAAGTAATGAAATTGAAACTGTGCTTAAAAATCTTCCAACAGGGCTTCCCTGGTGGCGCAGTGGTTGAGAGTCCGCCTGCCGATGTGGGGGGCGTGGGTTCATGCCCCGGTCCAGGAGGATCCTGCGTGCCATGGAGCGGCTGGGCCCGTGAGCCGTGGCCGCTGGGCCTGTGCATCCGGAGCCTGTGCTCCGCGGTGGGAGAGACCACAGCAGTGAGAGACCCACGTACCGCAAAAAAAAAAAAAAATTGCAGACGAAGGAATACTCCAAAACTCATTCTATGAGGCCACCATCACCCTGATACCAAAACCAGACAAAGATACTACAAAAAAAGAAAATTACAGACCAATATCACTGATGAATATAGATGCAAAAATCTTCAATAAAATACTAGCAAACATAATTCAACAACATATTAAAAGGATCATACACCATGATCAAGTGGGATTTATCCCAGGGATGCAAGGATTCTTCAGTATATGCAAATCAATCAATGTGATACACCATATTAACAAATTGAAGAATAAAAACCATATGATCATCTCAATAGATGCAGAAAAAGCTTTTGACAAAATTCAACACCAATTTATGATAAAAAGCTCTCCAGAAAGTGGGAATACAGGGAACCTATCTCAACATAATAAAGGCCATATACAACAAACCCACAGCAAACATCATTCTCAACGGTGAAAAACGGAAAGCATTTCCTCTAAGATCTGGAACAAGACAAGGATGTCCACTCTCACCGCTGTTATTCAACATAGTTTTGGAAGTCCTAGCCACGACAATCAGAGAAGACAAAGAAAAAAAAGGAACACAAATTGGAAAAGAAGAAGTAAACTGTCACTGTTTGCAGATGACATGATACTATACATAGAGAATCCTAAGGTTGCCACCAGAACTACTCGA
>NW_006773600.1:678943-775326 GCF_000442215.2 Lipotes vexillifer | reverse complement strand
TAGATCAATGGAACAGGATAGAAAGCCCAGAGGTAAACCCACACACCTATGGTCAACTAATCTATGACAAAGGAGGCAAGCATATACAATGGGGAAAAGACAGTCTCTTCAACAAGTGGTGCTGGGAAAACTGGACAGCTACATGTAAAAGAATGAAATTAGAACACTCCCTAACACCATACACAAAAATAAACGCAAAATGGATTAGAGACCTAAATGTAAGACTGGACACTATAAAACTCTTAGAGGAAAACATAGGCAGAACACTCTTTGACATAAATCACAGCAAGATCTTTTTTGATCCACCTCCTAGAGTAATGGAAATAAAAACAAAAATAAACAAATGGGACCTAATGAAACTTAAAAGCTTTTGCACAGCAAAGGAAACCATGAATAAGACCAAAAGACCACCCTCAGGATGGGAGAAAATATTTGTAAATGAAGCAAGTGACAAAGATTTAATCTCCAAAATTTACAAGCAGCTCATGCAGCTCAATATCAAAAAAACAAACAACCCAATCCAAAACTTGGCAGAAGACCTAAATAGACATTTCTCCAAAGAAGACATACAGATGGCCAAGAAGCACATGAAAAGCTGTTCAACATCACTAATTATTAGAGAAATGTAAATCAAAACTACAATGAGGTATCACCTCACACCAGTTAGAATGGGCTTCATCAGAAAATCTGCAAACAACAAATGCTGGAGAGGGTGTGGAGGAAAGGGAACCCTCTTGCACTGTTGGTGGGAATGTAAACTGATACAGCCACTTTGGGGAACAGTATGGAGGTTCCTTAAAAAATAAAAATAGAATTACCATATGATCCGGCAATCCCACTACTGGGCATATACCCAGAGAAAACCACAATTCAAAAAGACACATGCACCCCAATGTTCATTGCAGCACTCTTTACAACAGCCAGGTCATGGAAGCAACCTAAATGCCCATTGACAGACGAATGGATAAAGAAGATGGGGTACATATATACAATGGAATATTACTCAGCCATAAAAAGGAACGAAATTGGGTCATTTGTTGAGAGGGGGATGGATCTATAGCCTGTCATACAGAGTGAAGTAAGTCAGAAAAAGAAAAACAAATATCGTGTATTAACGCATATATGTGGAACCTAGAAAAATGGTACAGATGAACTGGTTTGCAGGGCAGAAATTGAGACACAGATGTAGAGAACAAATGTATGGACACCAAGGGGAGAAGCCACGCAGGGTGAGGGGTGGTGGTGTGATGAATTGGGCGATTGGGATTGACATGTATACACTGATGTGTATAAAATTGATCACTAATTAGAAACTGCTGTATAAAAAAATAAAATTCAAAAATTCAAAAAAAAAAAGAACAAATGAAAAGCCAAAAAATATATATTATGAATGAAAAGTAGCAAAGTTTTCTAAAAATGGTTATACTCACACTAAATTAAGTTTGAGAAAATGTCAGTTGTCCACATCAGATATTATTGTTTGTATTATTATTATTTTTATCATTTAGCCTCAGGTAGCATTGATGAAGACTGTTTGGAGCTAAAGTCTAGTGCCCTATTGTTATCAATCATTCAAACAGTCAAAAATCCATGCTTGAATATTTTCAGAATAAAGATACCTCCAGAAGGCTTATCAAATGCCCCATTAGAATATGCTAAATGACCTTAGAGAGAAATTGCTAAAATTACACAAAATAAAGGTATGTTAAATCAAATGAGAGCAGTTTACAGAGACTTCCTAAAACGTCTAAGGTTTTCTTAATAAAAATAGGAAACCGGGCTTCCCTGGTGGCGCAGTGGTTGAGTCCGCCTGCCGATGCGGGGGACGCGGGTTCGTACCCCCGGTCCGGGAGGATCCCACGTGCCACGGAGCGGCTGGAGCCTGTGCTCTGCGACGGGAGAGACCACAGCAGTGAGAGGCCCGCGTACCGCAAAAAAAAAAAAAAAAAGAAACCTACCACAAGAGATGAACACAGTATTTACAGCTTACATCACTGGTATTTTTTTCCTTCCATTTGGTATATCTGACCTTTATTTCACAAGCCCTCAGCCTTAAATAATCTGTTCTTAGCGGAGGAAGATTGCGGTTGAAAATTTAAATTTGAGAGGCAAGGGTTAACTGACAATTCAAGTCGGAATAATGCCAAGTGTTCCAATATGGTAAAGAGAAATTAGCTAGAGCTGTCTTCCACAATTCTGAGATTAACTCATGAAACGTAGTGCACATTCAACCTCCCAAAATATTTATTAAACAACCACTATAGGAAAGGGACTATAGGAAGAAATAAAAATGTATAGGGTCTAGTTCATTGATTTTATATCCCATACACTTGAAAATTTTTATTAACAGATAAAGTCAAGTATTTGCTTTATCAACTCTCAGAGTGATATAGAAGCATACAGGATGAAATTATTGAATCTATTCAGCAAGAGTTCCATAGAGCAGGCGGCATCTGAGCTGGATTAAGAATGGGGATTATTTGGCACTAGATCTTAGGAGGAAATGAATTAATTAGATCTCCTTCACACAGTCAAGAACGACCACAGAATTTTATCAAGGTAGCAGCATAATCAGATTGGTGTCAGGAGGGCCTATTCATTGGGTGAATATGCAGTGTTCCAAAAAGAGACAGAGGAAAGACGGTGGAGAAATAGAAGAGAGTTTCAGAAGACATTTCAGAAGCTTTGCAATCAATCAGTTGGGCAAAGAAAACTTTTCCTCTGTTTTCCCAACATTGTAGACTACCTTTGCATTGTGAGGAGGTGTTCAGTGAGTCCGTTAGTGATAATGTGAGAGAGGAGGCAGAAAATTTTTATTAGGAAGTAAATTAAGGCCGTGGAGATATGTATTACTTTATGGATATGTCAGGTGAGAGAGGGAAAGATACAGAAGGCTTAGCTGGTAGAAGAAGCATGAGACTCGCTCATAAACTACATCTAAGTCAGGTAACCTCTTTACATCTTAGTTCCTTTTCTCTCCACCACGGCTTTAGGATACTTTTAAGAAAGAGTTTGAGGAAATAGAGTGGAAAAAAAGGAATATAAGAAAAAAAGAGTCTGCCCATTAGAGTGTGTGTGTGGTGGTCAGGTTGGGGGGGAGACTATTTATTCAGCTGAAGAGGTTGATAGGAATCAGATGAGGTACTGAGGGACACTCACAACCTCTGTTAAGGGGCCGTTAAGTCAGTGACCAATGCTCTCAAGTCAATTGGGAGAGTGCCTGATTGACATCAGGCAGCTTAGTGTGTGCAGAGCCCTGGACTTGGGTCCAGGCCCAAGTTTACCACTTAATAGCATTGCAACCTTATGTCTGGCTGGACCCCAAAACTTTCCATCTGTAGAATAAAGGGATCAGCTGGGTAACTGATTTCTAAATGGTGTTCCAAAGGCAACTAGAGATTTTTAAAAACTATTCTCAGGGTCTACTGAACTGTTCAGGGAAGGGAAGTAGCCAGATGAGAATTTTACCCTTTTTTATTTCCCTTGCCATTTCACATAGAACAAAATATATATCTCTTTTATATATAGAACTTCTATCTACGATTAAATTTGGACAGGGGATTCTGACTTAAGTTCACAAACACATACATGTGCACACAGTATTAAAAACATGTAGTTGAAAGCCATTTGCTTAGATGAGTTCTTCGAGTCCTCCCAAAGTATGTTACACTTCTGTGATTCCAAAATGTTATATTTCAGTTCAGAATATGGTAATGCCACATTCTGAGGAATGTTAAGTCTGAATGAGGGACTTAAGGAAAGGTTTGAGAGGACAAATTGGTTTGGGATTAGGTGTACTTGAAAGGTTGGTAAGACATTCTCAAGTTTCTGGTGACCAGTTAGAAAGTAGGGTTTGGGCTAAGGCTCAGGCTTCCTGGCCTGGTGGTGACACGATTTTTGGGAAGATCATTCACAAGGAAATTCCAGCCAGAATCATTTATGAGGATGACCAGTGTCTCACTTTCCATGACATTTCCCCTCAAGCACCGACACATTTTCTGGTGACACCCAAGAAACATATATCCCAGATTTCTGCAGCAGAAGATAATGGTGAAAGTCTTCTTGGACATTTAATGATTGTTGGCAAGAAATGTACTGCTGATCTGGGCCTGAAGAAGGGTTATCAATTGGTGGTGAATGAAGGTTCAGATGGGGGACAGTCTGTCTATCGGGTTCATCTCCATGTTCTTGGAGGTCGGCAGATGAATTGGCCTCCTTGTTAAGTGTGTTGTAGGGATAATTTTCCCTTCTCTATTCAGTGATCAAGTTTGCAAGTTACAATATGCTAAACAATACTTTTATTTTTTTGCCTGTGTATGGAGAGATTGCAGAAATAATTTAAAAAACCCATACATAGTAAAAGATTGTTGTATGGTCCAAAAAAAAAAAGTAGGGTTTAATAATTGAGAGAAAGGTCAGAAGTAGAACATGGACTTCACAAGTAGTTGCCTTAATTAGAAGTGGATGAGCTTATCCAAGAAGAGAGTATGAAGCAAAAACAAACAAACAAAATGTCCAAGGACATGGTGGAAAAAGCAGAAACCATGAAGAAAATGGGAAAAAAGAGTGGTCAGTGGAAACCAAATGAAAGAGGGGAATATTCAGTGGAAAACTTCCTGTATTTACAGCATCTTTAGAGCCTTCAGTACCTTTTCATCAGCATGTGAAGATTATATTTGTTTCAGGTACTTTAATATTGATGCATGGAATTTGATAGTGGAAGTGAGCTCTTGTATTTTTTTCAAGTGAAAGGATTGGGAATTGAAGGAGGGAAGGTGGCTGGGAAGGAGAGAGAATGAAAGAAAGAGATTTACAGACAGTAACAATTACACTAATTCTCTTTTCAATTAGATCATTTACAAAAGTGAGAAGGATTTTGGAAACATTTTTAGTTGGCCTTGTCAGGAAGTTATAAGTCGTTTTGAGAAGCATAAATTATATCAATATTTCTACTGCTTATTTTGGGGGAGAGCATAAATGCAAAGATTGGCTGCATTAAATTAATTCTCTATTTTCTGTAGTAGTTGAATAAACATTAATCATGTTTTTATATTGCATTTTCTCATAAAACTGAATCTATCTAATTATGAAAATAACATCGGATTTACGATTTTCCTCCAATTATCATCTTAAAATATCCAGCACTTTCTTCCCCAAATATCAGAACCAAGATTCTACCTTACAAGCCATAGTTTAACAGTGGTTCATTAGCTGTTGTCTAATTACTGTGTCATGTGTTGAGGATTTCCTTCACTTGGCAGAATTAAACACTTTTTGAAATTCCCAGATTACATTGAGATAAGAACAGGTCAATGAGAAATAGGAAAGAATGCCCAATTTATGTTTCCTATACCCTTCATCCACTTATAAATGCAAGCAATGGGGACATGGAAACTATTTGAATTTTAAATGACTGAATAGAGATTCTTCTAATCCAGAGGACTGAACACAATTAGTTAGTTCCATAATTTGCACTTAATATTATAATAACTAGCAATAACTTACACAAGTTAAAGAAAGAATTATGAAAATTATATTCATTAACTGATGAAGAATAAATGTCTCCATCAAACTCATAGTTGAGAATGGATGTAAATCAGGGTATATTATTTAAAGCTACAATACCAGGACTCACTCTGTGTCTCTTGACTAGAGGAGAAGATAGAGATGTGGGAAGTGGTATTAGATTCACTACTGATATGATTATGATAACACTTGGAATTTTTATGTCATTTTTAGATGATACTACCAAGCTACCATTATCAATTGAAGAACAGAAAAATAAATAGAAGTAGCCATAGAGACTAGATCCATAGACTAACAGTTTGATCACCGTTTTGATCTATGTGATAGCAAAAGATCTAGAATCCTAGATTTCTGGCATTAGATAGAATAATTATTATAGTGATATAATTTGTAGTTACTAGGTTTCATTTTACAGTTTGGAATGTCTTAAAGCTATTTCTTACAATAGCTCCAAAATAGAAGTTAGAACTACCATTAGTGCAAAGGACTTTCCCCTGAAAATCTGCTTACAAATGAATTCATTTTATTTTAATATATAAAAAGGGCCTCATTAGTTTTTACAGTCTTAATTTTTCATCCTTCATTGTGTGATATCAGTGAGCTTAGCAAAGAGATTAAATAAATTTAGAAAATCATTACAATTAGGATTTTGGTGGCACAATTTGAGGATATTTATGAATTCTGAATATTTATTTTTAAACAAAAACAAAAGATTATTGGGGCAGGTTCCCATATACCTATTTTGTAAAACATTTTTAAAAGATTTCTAAATGTCTCAGTTATTGGCATCGTTTTTAAATACTGAGGATGTTTATAGATTACCTAGTGCCTTCCATTTATAGAGAGGGAAATGGGATCCCAAAGCTTAGGTACTTGTTCACTTCCTATAGCCATAACCTGATTCAAGTTTACAATCTCAGATTCCAAATTCAGTATAAGCTTGCAGCATCTTACGTTAAATGGGTATGTCCCTTTACTATCGTAGGTGATTCTGATATTCGGTTATGGCCTTTGACAAGGGCCTTGCATCAAAAGATCACTGTAGGCAGGTATTAAAATATTCTAAAAGGAATTCAGGTAATATTCTAGTTGGTTCCTGTGACCATGTGTTGGGTTGATAGTGGGGCAAAACACTCTCCCCTACTCTGAGAACACCGCTTCAAAGAGTGTTAGGATGTCAGGTCCCATTTGCTCATCTCATATTCCTCTCACTAAAATGGGGCATGGCCTTACCCTGTTCTAACCTAGGTGCATAGATCGAGCAATATTCATTTCAACAAAGGAGACCACTTTCAGCGTTATGCTAGGTTAAAAATTCTCTAGGGCAACTCAACATGATGATACTTGTCTTGTTCTAACTTCCTGAGAAGAGTGGACCCAGAGTTTGTGTCTTTAAAATGCTGCCTAACCACATCTAGGGATGTGTGCTTCTGAGTGGCATGAATTACATATTAAAGTAACCCTAGTCTATACATTAAAACTTGCAGCACGCAAGTGTAGATCACATTGTCTATGGTAAAATATTTTTTTTTAACTTTTATAGCAACATAACAAAAACACAGAAAATGCATGAATTGTAAGCCTAAAGCTTAAATAGTTTACACACATATATATCCACACCCAGTTTAAGAAGCAAAGCATTAGCATATGCTGAAGCATTTCAAAGTGTTAAACATAGGTCAATTCTGACTGCAAAACCCAGGTTCTTTACACAAAACACACAGCTTCTCAATGGAACAAGCACATGTAATGAGATTTCAGACTCCAGGGATAAACTTTGAGAAATGTAAATATTTTTGTTGAGTGAATCCATTTCAGAAAACCCAAATCATGGCATGTCTGCCTTCTTACCTCTCTGACTAAAGAATTGGAGCTTGGGTGGTCCTGTTGGGTGAAAGTCAGCCTAAGAGACAGCCTAAGCTCAGAACTGAAAGCTTTAGATAAGGAGACAAGACAATAGTTTGCAGGGGAAGGGAAGAACTGAGGACACCAGATTCCTCTGAGTACATAAATAAATCAGGTAAATACATCAGAATTTCCCAAATTTTAGGGATGTTCTACCATAATAATGATGAGATTAAAAAAGATGTGAAATTAAAAGCATATCATTGCACTTTAAAAAAAGGTTCTATGCACAGTATGAAATATATTGGTAATTTAAATACACGAAGTAGAAATAATAAAATGACAAGGAGTTCAAATGTCTGCACTCTAAAATGCACTTAGTATGAATTACAGTTCACTATAAATGAAACATAAGTAGTCCACTTTCACCAAGACTATCTAAATAATACTTGTAAACAAAATGTATTTAGTTGACATTTAAACGGAAATATCCTTACTTAGGAATAAAATGGAATGTAAAACTATATTAATAAAATGGTACTAAACTCTATTCACACACTTATTAGCTTAGAATGAGTTATATATCATTCCAATCAATGATGTTATATGAGTTTTTATGTGGTTTTAAAATTAGGCCCATATTTTTACTGTAGCATTCTATACTTCTACAGACTGGCAGAATGGGTCATAAAATACAATCATGCATTTGTAGAATATTTGTTAATAAAGTGTCCATGTGTTATAAGAAAACCCTTCTCCTATGTTTTAACTGACCAATTCTCTGCTAATGGATCTGTTAATTAAACCTCATTTGCTCTAAAGAACACGTGGTCCTGATCTGTTGATGGAACATTGTGTTCACTGGTTGTTTCACTTTGCTCTTGACAAAGCATGAAAGAGCCAGCTTCATTTTATGTCAAAATGTTTATTAAAATGGTGATAGTGTCTATTTCCACAGGATAAGGCATATTCAGTAGTACATAATCAGTGATGTAATTAGGGAATTTGTAAACCACAGGCATTGTTCAGAGTGATCATGTATGAGAGGCCAAACAATGTCAGATGGATTCTACAAGGAGACAAATGGCCTTTTTATTATAGATGTAAATTGATTTTTCTAGCCATTAGGCACTGAAGAGTTTATCATTGTGAGCAGCAGTTGCTCTAGAATAGCGGTCCCCAACCTTTTGGGCACCAGGGACAGGTTTCATGGAAGACAGTTACTCCACAGACTGGGCGTGGTGCGCGGAGGAGGGGGCCGGATGGTTCAGGTGGTAATGCGAACGATGGGGGGCGGCAGATGAAGGTTCGCTGGCCCGCCCGCTGCTCACCTCCTGCTGTGCGGCCCGGTTCCCCAACAGGCCATGGACCAGTACCGGTCCATGACTCAGGGATTGGGGACCCCTGCTCTAGAAAATAAAATAAATTGTGGATTTCTTTAAAGCATCTTTATTTTGCTGTGCTTTCATTGCACTTTTGATATATAATTTATAGCTTATCCTTTTAATTTAGAATTCCTTCACCCACAGGAAAGCAATCACATAATTAACATGATCAGATAGCTCCTTTTTACTTATTCTTTCCTAGTTTTCATGGCAAGACCCTGACCTTTGTGAAAATGTACAGCAATGACATTTTGTCGTCTTCATAAGAGAGAGATAGATGTATGGAGGAATGTCCAAACCTCATTACTTCATAGGAATAGAATGGGCACTAGGATATCTGTATTTTTTTTAACATCTTTATTGGAATATAATTGCTTTACAATGGTGTGTTAGTTTCTGCTTTATAACAAAGTGAATCAGTCATACATATACATATGTTCCCATATCTCTTCCCTCTTGCATCTCCCTCCCACCCTCCCTATCCCACCCCTCTACGTGGTCACAAATCACCAAGCTGATCTCCCTGTGCTATGTGGCTGCTTCCCATTAGCTATTTTATGTTTGGTAGTATATATATGTCCATGCCACTCTCTCACTTTGTCACAGCTTACCCTTCCCCCTCCCCATATCCTCAAGTCCATTCTCTAGTAGGTCTGTGTCTTTATTCCTGTCTTACCCCTAGGTTCTTCATGACATTTTTTTTTTCCTTAAATTCCATATATACGTGTTAGCATACAGTACTTGTCTTTCTCTTTCTGACTTACTTCACTCTTTATGACAGACTCTAGGTCCAGCCACCTCACTACAAATAACTCAGTTTCTTTTCTTTTTATGGCTGAGTAGTATTCCATTGTATATATGTGCCACATCTTCTTTATCCATTCATCCAATGATGGACACTTAGGTTGCTTCCATCTTCTGGCTATTGTAAATAGAGTTGCAAGGGCAGCCTCTTCAATAAGTGGTGCTGGGAAAACTGGACAGGTACATGTAAAAGTATGAGATTAGAACACTCCCTAACACCATACACAAAAATAAGGTCAAAATGGATTAAAGACCTAAAGGTAAGACCAGACACTATCAAACTCTTAGAGGAAAACATAGGCAGAACACTCTATGACATAAATCACAGCAAGATCCTTTTTAACCCACCTCCTAGAGAAATGGAAATAAAAACAAAAATAAACAAATGGGGCCTAATGAAACTTCAAAGCTTTTGCACTACAAAGGAAACCATAAACAAGACCAAAAGACAACCCTCAGAATGGGAGAAAATATTTGCAAATGAAGCAACTGACAAAGGATATCTGTATTATGTGCCATTTTATAATACAGTCCAAACACACAGTTCAAATTATTATATCTAATGGCAGAAATCTGCACCTTCTTTCCTTGGATGGCTTTGGGGGTTGCCTCTGACTACTCAGATTAAAAAGGTTCACTCTTGTCCTCTCCAAAATATTATCTTCAAATAGTGTCCTCATCTGAAATGAATGCATATTTCCAAGACAGCTGACAATGGTAATGATATATATATAAAATTTATAAAATATTTTGTTGACCCTATGTGTACCCATGTTCAGTACTTGAGACATCATAGGTATGAATAAAACAAAATATTTGCCCTCAATATAGAAATATATGCAGAACAATAAAATACAGTCATTGATATCACCATAATACAAGGCATTGAGGAGAAAATATAATAACTAACATATATTAAGTGTTTACTATATGAGAGACCTTGTGTTCAAGATTTTATGTGTATTATACTGCTTAATTCTAAAAAAAGAAAATTGAAGTAGGTAGTATTATATTCACTTTACTTAAACTGAGAGATACTGGTTAGATAACTTTCCTGAGGTCATGCAGCTAATAGGTGGTAGAGCTAAGATCTGAATCTAGGCTGCCAGACCTGAGCCTCACTCTTTACAAGTATATTACACAACTTGAAATACTTTATACTTCAGAGGATGCTCTAATGTGCATTATGCCATTTTATCTTTAAATTCTCATCAAATTCTCCTTTTCCTCAGCCTTATTTGCTGATGAGAAAACAGATTAAGATAATCCAAGATTGCACAGCTAGTAAGTGGTTAGGCCCTGTGTCCAAGTCCAATTTCTAATCTTGTACACTTACAACTCTTCCAGACTATGCATGTCAATTAAAAAAGGCCTTCTGATTTAAAAATGATTGTGAGCAGTTATCAGTTACTGAGAATTCTCCCTATTTATCAGCTTCCATAATGCATACTGAAAATTTTTAAAGTAGTTAAAGGTCTAATTTATCTCTCTTGCCCCCAGTCTTAAGCATATTTACCTATTTGAGGGGCTCAAAAATGTGTATTAAAATGAATCAGTAATAGCTCCAGCCTAGGACATAAGTTTCATACATGCAGTTCTGCTTTTGTTACTCCCATAATGTTAATTTAAGGGATAGTGCATTTATACATGCATTTAAATATATTTGGATAAATCATGGCACCATTTTCAAGAGTGAGTAGGCAAGAACACAGATGTATAATGGAATATCAGAATTCCAGGAATTTGGGAATCTCTGAGCTAACTTTTAAGCTATAGGACTCTTTCCTGTTTGTTACCTTTAGTTTGTATAATACATGTATAGAATGTGGTATTCAACTTTTCAAGTTTAAATTCTTAATCAATTGTTTATACCCAATTAACTATAGTTTTCCACCTTTACTCTGCATTATTGAAAAAAATATATACCAAACATGAAATGGAACTTGATTAACAGTAGAGAGTTTAGTTGAGGAATTGGTCCCCTATTTCCCAGAAATGATTATAGATTGATTAGCTTTTCATCAAATGACCTGGTCATATCTTAGTAATTAAAGATCTTAGCACTTTATTTGAGGTTTTGACTAATATCTCCTTTCTTATTACAGAAAAAAGCAAGTTCTTCTCAGTCTAGTTCAGATTCCTAGCTTGCTAAAATGTTAACATCATTCGGGTCACTAGCAAGCAGAATTATCTTAGTCCTGTTTTTTTTATTTAGTTGTCTCAAAGAAAACAAGTTTTTCACATGCGAGGCTTTACATAATTAGTCAGTGACTGTCGTTCATTTCTGTATTTCAGTACATGAGAAACACATACCATAAGTCAGGAAAGGGAGGTTAAACTCAGAAAAAAGATATGCTTTCACACCTTTTCCCAAAAATGTCAGTAAAAAATTGTCTTGTTGCTATAGATTTATATTAATGATTCTAGAAAATATTTTACTATAAGCTCAAGTTAGCAAACCAAATTATGTGAAGATCATAGCAATTCAAGATACTTGAAAACTAAACTTAAGCAAATGCTACATAAGCAACCCCAGCTTAAGGTCTCCTTCACTTATCTGTTTATGAGGCGGCAAGTATTTATTTTCAACTGGCCTTGTAGCTTGTGTAGCAGAGAAAATATGAATGCCATATGAATGATTTTCTCTTTTGCTCTTTCATCTTACACTTTGTATTCCACTGAATCCCTCGGAGGCTATTCTTGTGCCATAGCAACACCTGCTGGGAGAGGGAAGTTGGAACAGCCATAACTGTTGCCTGCCAAACCTGTTTTCCTGATTGAATGGCACTGCATGTCCTCCATCTTCTAATACTAAACTCTCCAGAGTTGCTACGCTTCAGGATTCTGCATCTCCCCATATGTTTTAAATAACTAACAATACCATTGTAATAAGATTTTCTATAACTCTTTAAAAAATAAGCGTTGTGCATGTGTGTATGTATGGGTGTGTGTGTGCATGCACATTTCCCCTAAGAATTTCAAAATGCAAACACCGTGCTATTTTAACCTCATGTTTGTTTTTAATACATGCTTTCTTCTTTCTCTATAGCTAGATTTGTAAAACATTGTCAATCCTGTTTTATTAGCATCTCCTCATTTATTATAGGTGAGTCAGTAAAAAAAAGTGTGTATGTCAGTGCAGAAAAGGCAGTTTTTATTTACAGAGTATGATAAGAGATGTATTTATGCTTATTCATATTATGGACAAAAACAGTAAGCTTACCATATGGTATGATGGCATGTTGAAAAATAAATGCCTATTTCATATATGATTTACCCACAAGACTGTAAGTAATACAAGTCTTAGAATATGGGTCCAAATGGACATTCTGTTGTAGAGCTAACTAGCCTTTCTTTAAAATTGATGATAGAGGAAAGCCATAGCATGGACAAATTACTCAATACTACCAAATACTTCCAATATTTTACCCCCTGTTTCATTATTATACCCAAATTAAAATCTAGTATACGTGCTAACTTTATGAAAACCTATGGTTTTTGTGTTTTTTTAAACTAAAAATAGAAAGAGTTGATGTGTGAAAATGATCTTGAAATTTATATACTTTATAATTAAGCCTTTGATAATCAAGAGGTGACTATTCATCAATAGTTTTCTTACTCTGGTTGCTTAGTAACCTTGATAGGTGCTCCATCAATTAATCATGAATTTATTAAGCACCTCTAAAATACTTTAAAATATCACATGGTGAGGGAGCTATTTTCTGAGGAAATAGATAAAGCCTAGTACTGACCTCAGAATGTTTTGTCTACATATGTAAAAGAGTAGACATTTTGTCGTGACATAGTTAGAATAAATCAGATACGCTATAATTCAGAGACATGGAGGATGAATAAAAGATACAGAAATCAGGAGACTTAAGAGAACAGGAGGTTTCAGTTGGGTCTTAGAAGAATGGGAAATCATTGGATGGGTATTATGACGGGAAAGTCATTCCTGGAGTGAAGGAAGGAAGGCAAGGAGTAGGAAATGAGCCAATTGTTAAGCAGACCAAGAGACCTATCAAAATTGAATAGTGAGCTTTTCACAGAAGCACTATGGCTTGATAAGGGTTGGCAGGTAAAATGGAAAATAAGCAATGGGATTTAGACGTTCTAGAAAATGGGGAGCTACTAAAGCTATTTGAGTGGTAGAATAATAGGATTTTTAAGAGAGATTCATTCAGAAATGGTAAGATTATTTTAAGAGGAGGAAGAAGCATTTGTCAGTTAGATTTTAGTGATCCATTTATATGAGGGAAGATAATTCAGAAGGAAGTGCAGCAATGCAATATATTATTATATTAACCTTTGGCTCAGGGAAGTTCTGCATATTTTAAAACGACAACAATTGCAAAAATACTCTATGTGCTGCATATCATATAAATCACCATATTGTCTCTGTGTTTTTACAAAACAGGAAGTATCCATTGGCAACCTTTATTCCTTTCATGAGAAATGAGCTCTAGAGTGTCTCTGTCTTTCATCAAATATTGTTACCCGTCATGGTCTCTAAAAGAAAGCAAATATGAGCAAATCCATTAGTAAATGAGGAGTCTTTAGCATGTTGGATTTCTTTTGTCACCTTGAATATTTTTCAAGCACATCTTGCTATACATTTTAATTGACATATAATTATTAAGAAAATGGGTCAAGCTTATTAGTTTAAAAAGTATTTTGGGGATTTGGATTAGAATTATTTTTAAGTTGAAGGGAATTCTCAAATTTACCTTATATCATCATATGAATATTTCTCAATGACCGCTTATTCTTAAAAATTCCATATATTAAGGCAGTTATTCCAAATCTTAGTGTGTGCTCATCAAATCAGCTATGAGGTGCATGAGAATTAGAAGAGTTCCACTATTAGTGTATGGAGGTTTTAAAATACAAATTACAGTATTGATATTATTCTCACTTACATTGAAGATACTTAATTGAATGGAAGAGAATTGAGTGGAGTTACAAGATGCTGACAATTTCACTTAACCAAACGCTTATCTTACTTATCCCATAGTCCATTATGAGAAGGTATTACTGATGTGCCATTGATAGTGATTGCAATTGCAAACTATTCAGTTCTTTACTTCCATGTAAAATTATTTTGTGATTTTTCAAAACCTCAAAATCTGACTATATCCACATGCAGGTGTCATGCTTACAAAGCTAATCTGTAATGTGTTGGAAACAAAAATTGAGAACTGCTGACTCAGACACTGAGAAAGCGCTCAAGTGTGATAGAGGTATCTTTCCTTTAAAACTATGTGGTGTGCAATAAGTATATAGCTAAGCTTGGAGTTTCAATCAGTAGATCACCAAGGATGAAACTCACGTCAAGTCTATAATAAATTTTTTTACCTCACCTGTTGTTTTTGAAGGTTAAATAATACAATCAATTTGGTTCATTTGGATTAGTTGAGTCTACAAATTCACTATTTACTTGAGTCTTAACTTTTTTACATGTGTGTATATATACCTAGTCAGCATGAGAATTCTTGAATTCTGACTTCTGGGGTTCACTTTCATAAACAATATTTTTGGTCTTATTTACTTATGCTTTAAATGTAGATTATATATTCTACTCTAGAACATACATATGTGCTATAAACTATTTCTCCCCCTAAATTCAAATACGATTGAATTAGTGCCATACTTATTTTAAGATTCTTGAAAATATGAGTCTGGTTGTCCTTCTGGAGACAATTCTACTTATTACTTAGTTTATTATAAAAAATTATAATGTATTAAAAGAAGTATATCTTTTGTTTAAACATCTGCTATTAAAGTGCACTATGTGTATTTACATATTTAAACCAATAAGTTCATAGTAAGCATATGCTTATGTCTTTGTTTCAAATAGCATGATATTTTCTCATGTAGTTGAGATGAACTAACCTTCCCCTGTATTTTTTTTTTTTTTTTTTTTTTTTTTTTTTTTTTTTGTTGCCGGGCCGGCATGTGGGATCCTCCCGGACCGGGGCACAAACCCATGTGCCCTGCATCGGCAGGCGGACTCTCAACCACTGCGCCACCAGGGAAGTCCCCTGTATTTTTTTGAGTAGGAAAAATAAGCCAGCCATTTTCTGAGTAAAAACTGAAGATTAAATTTCCTCACCTTCCTTCCCAATGAAGAAATGGAAGCATTTTTATTTTCTATACTTACTTTATTTTACAGTCTGTGATACAGTGGAAAAGTTGACAGAGAACCAGTTTGTTCATATTACTTGTCTGTTTTTTTTTATGTTTGGAATGAGAAGTTTTGGTGCCATACCATGTTTTTTAAGTTTCTCCGATTATAGCATCTCCTACAGTAGCATTTCAGGTAAGAAAAATAAAGCAAGGACAGTGTATAGACTATATGTCAAAGAATGTATCTTTGTTTTTTTATTAGGAGGGACTTTTTTCTAGCAAATGCATTATGAATAAATCTCACAAGTTGCAGACATTTCAAATTCTTCTACTTAATTTAACGTTTTCATTGTGAGACAATATTTTAAGAAAAAATAATTTAGTTGATTAGAGAAAGAGCATAAAAACATCATGACAAAATTAAATGTCATGTCCTCAAATTGGCTCTTTAGTTTGTTTTCTGTTCGTTTGTTTTTTAAATTTACAACTTACCTATCCAAATCTTAAATGAAAGGAGAAAGAAAAGGAAAACTATACGAATCCTGTTTTTACTGTCTCATCTCTCACACACCTTCACAAATTTGAAGATCTACTGCATCTGAAATCTATACTAACAATATATTTTAGAGGAGATTCTGCTAGTTGTATGGATCACTGATTATATAGAATTATTACATTACATTGTTATTTATTACTTTTTTTAAAATGTTCATGATTTTTATCTGTTACATTTATTTCTTTTATGTTCACAGATTTTAATCTTTTCCCCTTCCTACCCTCTTGCCCTCTCTCCCCCTCTTCCTTCCTCAATTATTTCATGACTTCCTGGTCTGTGCCATCCAGGAAAGCAAGGCATCAGAGTTAGACCCTCTGTGCCTTCAAGGAGCTATCTGGTCAGGGATATAGAGATGGAAGAAGATACAGGGTGAAGCTTCGAGTACAGGTTAAATGGGTATACAATGTAATATGTGGTCAGGAAGAGTGAGCAACAAACTCAGCCTAGGGGTAGGCAAAATATCATCACATAAGCAGTAACTTTGAACTAAATCTCAACACATGGGGCAGGTAGGGGGTGCTAGAAGACAAGGGCCTGACTTGCCAAATACAGGAAAGAACTGCAAGGGCACTGAGGTTCACTAGTCAGTGAAATTGTAAGAGATGAGTGTTGTAGGAGTGAGTGATTCTAGAGGAGCATTTCTAAGACTATGTTTCTAGAATACCGTGTCTAGAGTGATACACTTGTTGTTATTAAAAAGTGGAGTTTTCATCAAATGAGCTTTGGATAATAGATTGCATTAACATTTTAATTTTCTCTGGGCTTCTTGAAGACTATAATATGCATAGCACATATTATAGAAGAATGAAAAATGAACAATATACAAAAAAATTACCAATAATCCCACACTCAGGGAGAACCACTGTTAGTGTTTTGGTATAGTTCCCTCTGGGCTTTCTTTTCCTCTACATTTTTCCCCATGTAAATCTTGTTCTCTTCCATAAATCAGTGCTCAACTGCCTCACTGTCTTAATTTGTACATTTGGTATAAACATTTTTACTGAGTTCGTATTATGTGTAAAATAGAGTGTGGGATGCTGCAAGTATAAAGATGAATCATGTATATTATCCCTTTAAGAAACTCTCTGTTATCAGTCATTAGCATGTCTTTTTTATATAAAAATGTGATACTGTACATACTTCTCAGTAACATGTCTTACTCACTTTTTAATAGTAGTTGTAGCTATTCATGCTATTCACTAGCATGTTTTTCTTGCTTAACAATATAAATATCTTTGTCAATAAATGTGGGTCTATTACATCATCATTTAAAAAGGCTGTATCATAATCTATTATGTGACTGTAACACGATTTTTTTTAGTTAATCTGTCAGGCTGTTTTCAGTTATTATTTTTTTAAATTAAAGCAGTATTATGATGAGCACACTCATTGAGGATTGAAGTTTTTCATAGTTACAGGAAAATGATTTTATTTATGTTGATAAAGTTTATGACACAGAAGCAGGAGGCCTGGAAGAATTAAACTGGCAGCAGAAAGACCACTTAGGACACTGTCACAAGAAGAGATAAGGATGACTTATACCAAGAAAGCTAGGCTGATATGAGGGTTATTTTTGATAGAGAAACCAAAGCGGCTGAGTGGAAGTGGTGAGTTAGAAGATGGTGAAACAAAGAAAAGTCTATTGTTTTCAATTAGCAGATCAAGTGTCCTGATAATTAACTAACAACTAAGTCAAGAAATAAATAGTGCTTAGGTTTGGGGATTTGCAAGACTTTTGGAAAATAGTAGTAGGCTGCAATCATTGACTGGAAGAACATTGGGGTAAAGTTACAGTTCACATTATAAACATGCAAAACAGAGAGATATTCATGAGAACAAACAAAATCTCCTGACAGAAAAATTATGATAATAATTTAGAGCATTCTAGAGAATGGAAAATTTAATGTGGAGAGAGAGAGAAGTCTATAAAAACTATGACAAGTTTTAAGAACTTCTTGTCCAAGAAAGTTGCAAAGAAAGGGTTAACTCTGAAATCAAGATTTAAAAAGCCTCATGGAAGAGATGGAAAATAAACTTTATTTTAATTAGCCTTTGGTGTTTATTTTAAAATGAGCAAATTTATTAAAAAATCAGCTTGTAACTTACCTAGATTGAAACTGAGGTTTACATTTCTATGATTTTGATTACATCGGGAGAAAAGTTTATCTAACAAATGAATAACATACATTAACAAGGGAGTTTTTGAACTATCTAGCATGATAAACTTAAAAAAATATAGCTAGTCAAGGATCTGTTTTTGTTAGACTGGCCTAATGTAATAAGATCTTTGAATATTCATCTTATTAAGTTAGAAAATAGATACTTATTATTAGCCCCACTCCTATCTTTAACTTTTTACTGTTTGTTCCTATAGTCAGAACATTAATAACCTTGGAGCTGGTAAAGTATAAATTCTTAGCTTTGAAAATGAAGAAATTCATACTCAGAGTGCTTAAGCTTGGCCAAGGTCATGTGGTTTGATTTTGGAAGAGATGAAATCTTCCGATTTCAAATAATAACATTCCATTAAATAATCTTTTAATGTATAATTTATTTTCATTGATTTCACATAAATGTATCATAATTTGGATATTTATTTGGAGTGGTATATCTTATAAGAAGTTTTGACTTGTATACGGGAATTATTCTCATACAGGTAGATACAGATATTTAAAATAGACATATAAGATGTAAGACAGATAGATAAGCTAATTTGCAACATACGTGTTATTTACTCCCTCGCATTTCTACCTTGACTCTTTTTTATTGTCCCTGAGACAGTAACCAAGAGATGGGCAGGTAAAACTGGTCCAGTTTGTCCATAAGAACAGACTAATTATGAGCAAGAGTCCAGTACTAACTCAAGTTATTCATTCCAGACACCATACTTTACTGGAGCCTGCTTCAGGGTTCATATCTCTACATTGGCCACCTGCTATAAATTGTCCTCAATTTGAGTTCTGTTCAAAGTATTTATCCTCTCATTTTCAGTGTTCTCATTTGTTAAATTTTAATATTAAATATTTGATCCTAGGATTGTCATGAGAATTAATGAAAATGTAAAATCCCTAACTATGCCTGGCACACAATAGGAGCATAATTAATGTTAAATGCTGAGGTTATTGCTGTTATTCTGTGTCCTTTCTCATGGAGGGTGAATAAATATTGCAGCTTCTTTCAATCCTATTGTTACTAGATGATGCTTATTTAGAATTGCATCATTCCCTGGTGGTTCACTTCAAAAAGAACAAATTATTTAACTAAATTATTTAGTTGTTTATATTTACAAGAGTAAATTATCTAATCATGGAGGTTTTAAAAATGCAGCCATTTTTAAACATGTTTTTTGTTAATGCCAGTTCCTAGAATATATATATATCTACTTCAAGAAGGTAGTGGTTAGTGTTTCATATTTTCTGATTTCTAAGATGCTAGCATTATTTACTTTTTGTTTTTTTAATTAGAAGTAAATGAAGGGATTAAATGAAAAAGACATGAAGATATTTAAATAGCAAGATAACTAATTCTCATATTACTTTGTACTTAAATTTATTTTTCTCTATGTGTAATAAAGAGGAACAACATTTCAATATTAGTTGAAAAATACTTTAAACATTAATTATATTTGTTTTTGTTCCTGGGCACTGGAGCACAGTAATGCTAGAAGGGAGAATAAAACCTTTGCCTTTTTTGTCCATATTCAGTATTAACTCCAAAGAGGGGAAGCATATGACATTTATCACAATGATAGAATTATTCATATATTTCTGGTTATTCTTATTCTGTCCTTCTAATTTAGCCCATGCTTTTTTTTTTTTTTTTCCTTGCGTTATGCGGGCCTCTCACTGTCGCGGCCTCTCCCATTTGCGGAGCACAGGCTCCGGACGCGCAGGCCCAGCGGCCACGGCTCACGTAGCCCATGCTTTTTTGATAGATGTCCTATTGCATAAATAGTTTTGAATTCATACACATTTGTATGAGAAGTAAAAGTCTTCCAGTGGAACAGGTGATATTGTTTGTAGGAAAACTCATTGAGTAGTACTTGCCTCTTATTAGTTCATTTTTCACCAAACCCTAACATAAATATATTCCAGCACAGTAAGGTAAGTTCCTGTAAAATCAATCTAATTTTCTCATAAATATCTTCAGTAAAATCAGAAATTAGCTTTACTTGAGAAAATTAAATTCTTAGATTATTGAAATATATTTTTGAAAACTCACTTAAAATTAATTTTACAGAAATAGTGGCAGCATCATGACAAACTATGTACAGTGATCTCAAAATCTTAAAGTGAAATCATTTGAAATTAAAATGTCAAAAAATATTAAAAGTCGAAAAGAACAATACACTGGATTGTCAGAGTGTGGCATTGTAGTCAGTTGTTCCATTTCATTTCCTCGAGGGAGAGAACGAATCCTAAACCTTAGCAGTTTGGCAACAGTTTCTAAACCAGATTTAGAACTTCTGGTTTTATATCAGAGGTTCTTCTTTTTCTCTTTCCTATTGCATTTACTGTGCCTGCTAAGTCTATAATGTCTCTTATCCCTTTCTTATACCATCCTTGGGTAAGAGATAACAGCATAGGAAGCAGAAGACTGAAAAGCTAAATCTTACCTCAGCAAGTAGGATCACTCTTCTGTGAAATGCAGATCTTAAAGACCCAGTTAATGGCTGATAATGACAAGTCATTGAGTAGATTGTTCTTATGTTGACCGTTCGCATTCCAATGTAATGCTTTATTTTGCTAATGTTTGAAGACCTCATTTGAGAAAGTTCTACGAAAACAATTTAGAATTATTTTAAGTGAGGGTAAGTGCCACCTATCCCCAAGGTCTCTGTAAGTTTTTCATCTGAATTGTCACACATCTTCAACCAGCAGAAGTTGTTTCCTTATGATTTTCTGTGTTTGAATATGATTTACCAGTACATACTAACCTTGAAAAATTTTCTTTTTCCCATTTCAAGTTCCACCCAATCTGACTGTTCCACAGGAAAAATCACCTTTGGTCACCAGAGAAGGAGACACAATAGAACTGCAGTGTCAAGTAACTGGAAAACCTAAACCCATCATCCTTTGGTCTAGAGCGGATAAAGAAGTTGCAATGCCTGATGGGTCAATGCAAATGGAGAGTTATGATGGAACACTGAGGATTGTGAATGTATCTAGGGAAATGTCAGGAATGTACCGATGTCAGACCAGCCAGTACAATGGATTTAATGTGAAACCAAGAGAAGCCTTGGTGCAGCTCATCGTGCAGTGTAAGTACATTTTTTTTCTATGTATTTTGAGACTGGGGGGACAAGGGAAGAAAATGAGGTGATTTTTGGAACTGGATTAGTAAACAATATTTCTACATTATTGCTACCCAATTTAAACTATAATTTCCCTAAATCTGCCTATTACTTGAACTAATACACACTAATGGAAAAGAATTGTATTAGTATGTGTGTGTTGATTATGATGGTGTTATGTCATTGGTTAATGCCAAAGAATCAACAAGCCTAATGGTTAAATACTGACCATGTGCAATGAAGCAAAATGGAGATTGGAAGTAATTGCTAATTCAGATTATAATACTCTTTTGTTTTCATAGTTCATGTTTCTGCTTCAGCAATTGCGTGCGCTTTGCCCAAATTATCCACCTATTTCAAGGCATCCCTTTGCTTAAATTGTGGAGACCTAATCATTGCAATGCTGTGTGCAATCTGAAGTTGTAAGAGTAGATTACATAATTATCTAGTAATATATAGATAATTCAGGCAGATATTAGGAGCTAAAGTTTTGCTTGACTTTCTCCACAGATAATTGTTTAACTGTGAGAGCTGAATATGATAGATTTTTAACTATTTTCAATGAAATCACTGTTAGAGTTCTAACAAAAAAAAATGCAGACATACTGCGCTTTGTATTTGCTTTTAGTATTAAAAATACCTAAATTCATGATATTAAGAAGTTTAACAATGTCACTGGTGTTGGGTTATTAGAGGATGATGCCCTGGTATTTTGGATAGCAGGTAGTGTGGATATTGTTAAAGAGAAGAAGCAAACTAAACACGATCTGTTCAAACTCCAGGAGTGTTGCTGTATAGTTTAGTTGATGTATTATTTGTTAACAACATGGTGGCAAGGCCTTCGAGAAAAAGAATGAAGTAGACGAAATTATACACTTCAATAAACAATGATGTTGTTTTCTTTCTGTGGTTCTTCTGTAACTTGGAAAATAGCAATTAGTCCAAAATGTCTATTTTTATATAAGACTTAAAGATGCTGGCAGATTAGATTATCTGACTTTAAATTTGGAAGTATAATTGAGATATGGAAGGATTATGTTTGGGGCAGGTAACAACACATGGGCTTATGTATGAGGAGTATGAGTGGTGAGAGGAGCAATGTTCTGGGTGCTGCTTAACCATTCCCTGTCCCTGCTCTTTAGAAACTCAGATTTCAGTCTGCTGTTTATCCTATAAATATGCAAACTTATATTTGTCAAATATCTTGGCTGATTTCCAACTGATTACTAGTTTTATCTCTAAAGAATGCAGCTTTTAGGTGGCAAGTTCCATTCCACAGTTTAATATTACATTTTTTCCTCACTGGCCTTTATACTCATGATAATAAGCTCATGGGTAGGAGGTTCATGTGAAAACAGGTTTCAGAAAGAAAAAAAAAATTTTTTTTTTAACGAAACCTCTCCTTAATTCTCCAGAAAATAAGAGACACGCTCAGGTAACCACAGAGGAAATTGATAAAGTTTGGAGCACCTCATTCGTATTGGTAATCACAGGATTGTGTGCTTCCTCCAGAGTTATGCACCAAACTTCAGTGTTCCTAAAGCCACAGGGCAATTCGTTTTCACCCTGCTCACCCTCTCTGGGCAAGCTGTGAAACCCACTGGCTCTAGGGAATTTTAAATTGAAGGTTCAAGAACCAGGATCTCTTATCTCCATAGAATGTACTAACTTCCAGGATTCTATTGACAACCTAAATTTCCTTTTTTTTTTTGGCTTCCTAATAAATTTCATATATAAGTTCAGCACAAGATCTTAAAATTCAGTCCTATCATAGCACATGAAGATAAATAGACACAGTTGTCTCTAGTGTCACAAGGATGTAATTGACTGAAAGCCATCAATAGACATAGGCAAAGCCGAGTTCATTTAATGTAGAGAAGAAGATCTGCATCCCAAGGTGACTTTGCAGAACAGGGGGTATAATCTAACAGCACTTCGTCTCAAAGGCAACTTCCCTGGCCTACCCAGAAAGGTGGCTGGATGCCAGCAGTCTTGCCAGTTTCAGATAAGGATGTCATCATGTCTTTCAAAAAGCTTCATTTCATGTATTCCCAACTCTTCTGAAGAATCTAGTTATGTGTCTGAGCATTTGCCAGGTACAAAAACTGGTAAGAACTCCAGAATATTTCTGAGTCAAGCATTCATTTTCCAGGCACATAATCCCTGCTAGCAGGTCCAGCTTGCAAGCCTACCTAAGCCTTATTCCTGCAAAACTAGCCATGTAGGAATCCTGATACATTTTTAAAATCATAAATATTTTAACTTTTATGGTGACTTCTTAAAAGTATGAAAATAATATGGTATTTGTGCTTAACTGGGGTAGCCATGCTACAAGTGAGAATTCATATAGAATATAAAATACTAAGTTATTTTCATACACACATGCACACAAATATACATATATATGTGCATGTGTTTATGTCATCCTCAGCAATTAGTTACATCGTTGCATAACAAGCTATGCTTTATATATTTTGTATTCCCAGCATAATATATTTTACATTATAGCTATTCAGAAAATGTGTTGAGTAAATATGTTATGATAACAAATGTAATAAGAATATATATATACACACATACACATACATCTTGCTTCTTGCATAACTAGTTCTTATTATTTAGGTTTCAGGAGTATCTGAGGACTTGTTGCATAACAGTTGTTTTTCTTTTTTTTTAATCTTTCCTGGAGTATAATCACTTTAAAATGGTGTGTTAGTTTCTGCTTTATAACAAAGTGTCAGCTATACATATACCTATACACCCATATCTCCTCCCTCTTGAGTCTCCCTCCCACCCCCCATCCCAGCCCTCTAGGTGGTCGCAAAGCACTGAGCTGATCTCCCTGTACTATGAGGCTGCTTCCCACTAGCTATCTATTTTATATTTGGTAGTATATAATAAAGTCCATGCCACACTCTCACTTCGTCGCAGCTTACCCTTCCCCCTCCCCATGTCTTCAAGTCCATTCTTTACGTCTGTGTCTTTATTCCAGTCCAGCCCCTAGATTCTTCAGAACCTTTTTTTTTTTTTTAGGTTCCACATATATGTGTTAGTATACAGTATTTGTTTTTCTCTTTCTAACTTACTTCCCTCTGTATGACAGACTCTAGGTCCATCCACCTCATTACATATAACTCAATTTTGTTTCATTTTATGGCTGAGTAATATTCCATTGTATATATGTGCCACATCTTCTTTACCCATTCATCTGTCGATGGACACTTAGGCTGCTTCCATGTCCTGGATATTGTAAATAGAGCTGCAGTGAACATTGTGGTACATGACTCTTTTTGAATTATAATTTTCTCAGGGTATAAGCACAGTAGTGGGATTGCTGGGTTGCAAGGTAGTTCTATTCTTAGTTTTTTAAGGAAACTCCATACTGTTCTCTATAGTGGCTGTATCAATTTACATTCCCACCAACAGTGAAAGAGGGTTCCCTTTTCTACACACACTCTCCAGCATTTATTTTTTCTAGATTTTTCATGATGGCTCTTCTGACTGATGTGAGGTGACACCTCATTGTATTTTGATTTGCATTTCTCTAATGATTAGTGATGCTGAGCATTCTTTCATGTGTTTGTGGGCAATCTGTATATCTTCTTTAGAGAAATGTATATGTAGGTCTTCTGCGCATTTTTGGATACGGTTTTTTTTTTTTTGGTATTGTGCTGCATGAGCTGATTATAAGTTTTGGAGATTAAACCTTTGTCAGTTGCTTCATTTGCAAATATTTTCTCCCTTTCTGAGGGTTGTCTTTTCGTCTTGTTTATGGTTTTCATTGCTGTGCGAAAGCATTTAAGTTTCATTCGGTCCCATTTGTTTATTTTTGTTTTTATTTCCATTTCTCTAGGAGGTGGGTCAGAAAGGCTCTTGCTGTGATTTATGTCATAGAGTGTTCTGCCTATGTTTTCCTCTAAGAGTTTTATAGTGTCTGGCCTTATATTTAGCTTTTTAATCCATTTTGAGTTTATTTTTGTGTATGGTGTTAGGGAGTGTTCTAATTTCATTCTTTACATGTAGCTGTGCAGTTTCCCCAGCACCACTTATTGAAGAGGCTGTCTTTTCTCCATTGTATATTCTCGCCTCCTTTATCAAAAATAAGGTGACCATATTTGTGTGGGTTTATCTCTGGGCTTTCTATCCTGTTCCATTGATCTGATCTATCTTTCTGGTTTTGTGCCAGTACCATACTGTCTTGATTACTGTAGCTTTGTAGTATAGTATGAAGTCAGGGAGCCTGATTCCTCCAGCTCCGTTTTTCTTTCTCAAGATTGCTTTGGCTATTTGGGGCCTTTTGTGTTTCCATACAAATTGTGAAATTTTTGTTCTAGTTCTATGAAAAATGCCATTGGTAGTTTGATAGGGATTGCATTGAATGTGTAGATTGCTTTGGGTAGTATAGTCATTTTCACAATGTTGATTCTTCCAATCCAAGAACATAGCATATCTCTCCATCTGTTTGTATCATCTTTAATTTCTTTCATCAATGTCTTATAGTTTTCTGAATACAGTTCTTTTGTCTCCCTAGGAAGGTTTATTCCTAGGTATTTTATTCTTTTTGTTGCCATGGTAAATGGGAGTGTTTCCTTAATTTCTCTTTCAGATTTTTTCATCATTAATGTATAGGAATGCAAGAGATTTCTGTGCATTAATTTTGTGTCCTGCAACTTTACCAAATTCATTGATTAGCTCTAGTAGTTTTCTGGTGGCAACTTTAGGATTCTCTATGTATAGTATCATGTCATCTGCAAACAGTGACAGTTTTACTTCTTCTTTTCCAACTTGTATTCCTTTTATTTCTTTTTCTTCTCTGATTGCCATGGCTAGGATTTCCAAAGCTATGTTGAATAACAGCGGTGAGAGTGGACATCCTTGTCCTGTTCCTAATCTTAGAGGCAATGCTTTCTGTTTTTCACCATTGAGAATGATGTTTGCTGTGGGTTTGCTGTATATGGCCTTTATTATGTTGAGGTAGGTTCCCTCTATGTCCACTTTCTGGAGAGTTTTTATCATAAATGGGTGTTGAATTTTGTGAAAAGCTTTTTCTGCATCTATTAAGATGATCATATGGTTATTATTCTTCAATTTGTTAATATGGTGTATCACATTGATTGATTTGCATATATTGAAGAATCCTTGCATCCCTGGGATAAATCCCACTTGATCATGGTGTATGATCCTTTTAATATGTTGTTGGACTCTGTTTGCTAGTATTTTGTTGACGATTCTTGCATGTATATTCATCAGTGATATTGGTCTGTAATTTTCTTTTTTTGTAGTATCTTTGTCTGGTTTTGGTATCAGGGTGTTGGTGACCTCATAGAATGAGATTGGGAGTGTTCCTTCCTCTGCAATTTTTTGGAAGAGTTTGAGAAGGATAGGTGTTAGCTCTTCTCTAAATGTTTGATAGAATTCGCCTGTGAAGCCATCTGGTCCTGGGCTTTTGTTTGTTGGAAGATTTTTAATCAGTTTCAATTTCAGTGCTTATGATTTGTCTGTTTATATTTTCTATTTCTTCCTGGCTCAGTCTTGGAAGGTTGTGGTTTTCTAAGAATTTGTCCATTTCTTCCAGGTTGTCTATTTTATTGGCATAGAGTTGCTTGTAGTAATCTCTCATGATCCTTTGTATTTCTGCAGTGTCAGACGTTACTTCTCTTTTTTCATTTCTAATTGTTGATTTGAGTCTTCTCCCTTTTTTTCTTGATAAATCTGGCTAATGGTTTATCAATTTTCTTTATCTTCTCAAAGAACCAGCTTTTAGTTGTATTGATCTTTGCTATTGTTTCCTTCATTTCTTTTTCATTTATTTCTGATCTGATCATCATGATTTCTTTCCTTCTGCTAACTTTGGGGGTTTTTTTGTTCTTCTTTCTCTAATTGCTTTAGGTGTAAGGTTAGGTTGTTTATTTGAGATGTTTCTTGTTTCTTAAGGTAGGATTTTATTGCTATAAACTTCCCTCTTAGAACTGCTTTTGCTGCATCCCATAGGTTTTGGGTTGTCGTTTTTTCATTGTCATTTGTTTCTAAGTATTTTTTGATTCCTCTTTGATTTCTTCAGTGATCTCTTGGTTATTAAGTAATGTATTGTTTAGCCTCCGTGTGTTTGTATTTTTTACAGTTTTTTTCCTGTTGTTGTTATCGAATGTCATAACATGGTGGTCAGAAAAGATAATTGATACGATTTCAATTTTCTTAAATTTACCAAAGCTTGATCTGTGACCCAGATAGGATCTATCTTGGAGAATGTACCATGAGCACTTGAGAAGAAAGTGTATTTTGTTGTTTTTGGATGGAATGTCCTATAAATATCAATCAAGTCCATCTTGTTTAATGTATCATTTAAAGCTTGTGTTTCCTTATTTATTTTCATTTTGGATGACCTGTCCATGGTGAAAGTGGGGTGTTAACATCCCCTAATATGATTGTGTTACTGTCGATTTCCCCTTTTATGGCTGTTAGCATTTGCCTTATGTATTGAGGTGCTCCTATGTGGGTGCATAAATATTTACAGTTCTTATATCTTCTTCTTGGATTGATCCCTTGATCATTAGGTATGTTCCTTCTTTGTCTCTTTGTAATAGTCTTTATTTTTTTAAATTTTATTTTATTTTATTTTTTGTGGTACATGGGCCTCTCACTGCTGTGGCCTCTCCCATTGCGGAGCACAGGCTCTGGACGTGCAGACTCAGCGGCCATGGCTCACGGGCCCAGCTGCTCCACGGCATGTGGGATCTTCCTGGACCTGGGCATGAACCCGTGTCCCCTGCATCGGCAGGCGGACTCTCAACCACTGCGCCACCAGGGAAGCCCAATAGTCTTTATTTTAAAGTCTATTTTGTCTGATATGAGAATTGCTCCTCCAGCTTTCTTTTGATACCCATTTGCATGGCATATCTTTTTCCATCCCCTCACTTTCAGTCTGTATGTGTCCCTAGGTCTCAAGTGGGTCTCTTGCAGACAGCATATATATAGGTCTTGTTTTTGTATCCATTCAGCCAGTCTGTGTATTTGGTTGGAGCATTTAATCCATTTACATTTAAGGTAATTATCAATATGTATGTTTCTATTACCATTTTCTTAATTGTTTTGGGTTTGCTATTGTAGGTCTTTTCCTTCTCTTGTGTTTCCTGCCTAGAGAAGTTTCTTTAGCATTTGTTGTAAAGCTGGTTTTATGGTGCTGAATTCTCTTAGCTTTTGCTTGTCTGTAAAGGTTTTAATTTCTCCATCAAATCTGAATGAGATCCTTGCTGGGTAGAGTAATCTTGGTTGTAGGTTTTTCCCTTTCATCACTTTAAATATGTCCTGCCACTCGCTTCTGGCTTGCAGAGTTTGTGCTGAACGAACAGCTGTTAACTTTGTGGGGATTCCTATGTATGTTATTTGTTATTTTTCCCTTGCTGCTTTTAATATTTTTTCTTTGTATTTAAATTTTGATAGTTTGATTAATATGTGTCTTGTCGTGTTTTCCTTGCATTTATCCTGTATGGGACTCTCTGTGCTTCCTGGACTTGATTAACTATTTCCTTTCCCATATTAGGGAAGTTTTCAACTATAATCTCTTCAAATATTTTCTCAGTCCCTTTCTTTTTCTCTTCTTCTTCTGGCACCCCTATAATTTGAATGTTGGTGCATTTAATATTGCCCCAGATGCCTCTGAGACTGTCCTCAATTCTTTTCATTCTTTTTATTCTGCTCTGCAGCAGTTATTTCCACTATTTTATCTTCCAGGTCACTTATCCGTTCTTTTGCTTCAGTTATTCTGCTATTGATTTCTTCTAGAAAAGTTTTAATTTCATTTATTGTGCTGTTCATCATTGTTTGTTTGCTCTTTAGTTCTTCTAGGTCCTTGTTAAACGTTTCTTGTATATTCTCCGTTCTATTTCCAAGATTTTGGATCATTTTTACTATCATTAGTCTGAATTCTTTTTCATGTAGACTGCCTATTTCTTCTTCATTTGTTTGGTCTGGTGGGTTTTTACCTTGCTTCTTCATCTGCTGTGTGTTTCTCTGTCTTCTCATTTTGCTTAACTTACTGTGTTTGGGGTCTCCTTTTCGCAGGCTACAGGTTCGTAGCTCCCATTGTTTTTGGTGTCTGCCCCTAGTCGCTAAGGTTGGTTCAGTGGGTTGTGTAGGCTTCCTGGTGGAGGTTGCCTGTGCTCTGGAGGATGAGGTTGGATCTTTTCTTTCTGGTGTGAAGGACTGCATTCGGTGTTGTGTTTTTTGGTGTTTCTGTGACCTTATTATGATTTTAGGCAGCCTCTCTGTTAATGGGTGGGGTTGTGTTCCTGTCTTGCTAGTTGTTTGGCATGGAGTGTCTAGCACTGTAGCTTGCTGGTCGTTGAGTGGAGCTTGGTCTTAGCATTGAGATGGAGATCTCTTTGAGAGCTTTTGCTGTTTGATATTACGTGGAGCCGGGAGGTCTCTGGTGGACCAATGTCCTGAACTCGGATCTCCCAACTCGGAGGCACAGGCCTGGCACCTGGCCGAAGCACCAATACCCTGTCAGCCACGTGGCTCAGAAGAAAAGTGAGAAAGAGAAGGAAAGAAAGAAGAGAGCAACCAAACCAAAAAACAAATCCACCAAGGATAACAAGCGCTAAAAACTATACTTAAAAAAATAATAATAAAATAAAAATAATGGACAGACAGAACCCTAGAATAAATGGTAAAAGCAAAGCTATACAGACAAAATCACACACAGAAGTATACGCATACACACTCACAAAAAGAGAAAAAGTAAAAAAAAATACATATATCGTTGCTCCCAGAGTCCAATGCCTCAATTTTGGGACGATTCGTTGTCTATTCAGGTATTCAGTAGATACAGGGTACGTCAAGTTGATTGTGGAGATTTAATCCGCTGCTCCTGAGGCTGCTGGGAGAGATTTCCCTTATCTTCTTTGTTTGCACAGCTCCTGGGGTTCAGCTTTGGATTTGCCGCACCTCTGCATGTAGGTCGCCTGAGGGCATCTGTTCCACACCCAGACAGGGCAGGGTTAAAGGAGCAGCTGATTAGGGAGCTCCAGCCCACTCAGGCTGGGGGTAGGGAGCTTTGCAGAATGTGGGGTGAGCCTGCGGTGGCAGAGGCCAGCATGACGTTGCAATAGCCTGAGGCCTGGGGTTTTTCTCCCTGGGAAGTTGTCCCTGGATCATGGGACCCTGGCAGTGGCAGGCTGCACAGGCTCCTGGGAGGGGAGGTATGGATAGTGACCTGTGCTTGCACACGGGCTTCTTGGTGGCGGCAGCAGCAGCCTTAGCGTTTCATGCCTGTCTCTGAGGTCCACGCTGATAGCCGCGGTTTGTGCCTGTCTCTGGAGCTGGTTTAGGTGGCACTCTGAATCCCCTGTCCTAGCGCATCCTGAAACAATGTTCTCTTGCCTCTTAGGCAGTTCCAGACCTTTTCCTGGACTGCCTCCCGGCTAGCTGTGGCACACTAGCTCCCTTCAGGCTGTGTTCACGCAGCCAACCCCAGTCCTCTCCATGGAACCTGACCTCCGAAGCCCGAGCCTCAGCTCCCAGCCCCCACCTGTCCTGGCCGGGGTGAGCAGACAAGCCTCTCGGGCTGGTGAGTGCTGGTCGGCACTGATCCTCTGTTCAGGAATCTCTCCGCTTTGCCCTCTGCACCCCTGTTGCTGTACTGTCCTCTGTGGCTCTGAAGCTTACCCCTCACCACCCACTGTCTCTGCCAGTGAAAGGGCTTCTAGTGTGTGGAATCTTTTCCTCCTTCACAGCTCCCTCCCAGTGGTGCAGGTCTTGTCCCTATTCTTTTGTCTTTGTTTTTTCTTTTGCCCTACCCAGGTTCATGGGGAGTTTCTTGCCTTTTGGAAAGTCTGAGGTCTTCTGCCAGCATTCAGTAGGTGTTCTGTAGGAGTTGTCCCACATGTAGATGTATTTCTGATGTATTTGTGGGGAGGAAGGTGATCTCCACGTCTTACTCTTCTGCCATCTTGAAGGTCTCTCGCATAATAGTTTGATAGCTGAAAACATCCAAGTGTATAAAGGGAGAAGATGTCAGTTATTCTAACCCTTAAAAGACACTTTTCAGCACTTGAACTCTACACTTTAGTTTATTAAGGTCTCCTTTCTTAAAATGGTTATTACACTGGTAAATTGTAGGACAGTCTATTCTAGGACAAAATATGTCTATATATGCACACATAATATGTATACATAAACAGATATATATTTATATATAATTTATCAATTTTGAAATATAAAATAATGAAACAGAGATGGTCATAATAAATAAGAAACAAAAACAAATGTGTCTCTAAGGCATTTTTTTCTCATTAAGTTTTAGTTGTGTCCAATTAAACAATAACCAATCAAAAGAATTAACGGACCAAAGAAGAAATTGTATTGGGCCTTTGATGAGCATAGGTTTAAGGACCTAAATATAAATAGTATAAATGCTTTCATATTACATGAAAAGGTTGAACAGTACATTTAATTTAATGTTCTGAATCTTCAAATGAGATTTATTCTTAGCCCATGTGTTAAAATAATTGAGCAATTCTTTTATTAAAACTTTTTCAATTATTTACTATCTCCAATTAATTTTCTTCTTAAAATGTGTGGATAAAGATTTAACAAGTGACAGAGCCTAGAGGTATTTTACCGAATTTTATATCTTATTAAGGGTAGCTTAATCACCATAATGAAATGGTTTAAATTATTAAATTTTTGTGCACATTGCTCGTTCCTTGAAAGCTGAAGGTTTATTTTATAATATTTTTAATTTCTACGATTGCCAATTACTACAAATGATATAGACCAGAATAGGAAGTTGCAAATATAAGATTTTGAAAAATAGTGGTTTAAAATTCATCTAAATTTTTAAAAAAATACTAGATGAAATTGCAATGTATATTGTAGAGTTTTTAACAGACCTTTAAATATTCAGCCACTATTTAATTTAATTTCATTTACATGTTTTTGAAAATGTGTAACAGTTCTTTTAACTTTCTTGCTTATATTTACATGAAGCAGTATTAGGATAGAATCATTGAAAATAAAAATGTTGGATAGGTTAATTGATTAATATCATTTAAAAATTATAGTATGTATAGAGCTTATTGAACAAAACTAGAACAATTTCCTAAACAAAATAGCAGTAGTAAAAGTTATTTTTAAATTCATCAGTAGAGTACTGATCATTTGAATACTGATTAAGTAAAAATGCCATTGGAAGAATATATTCAAATATTGAATGAAGAAACTAAGATATGCCTATTGTCTTCCTAAAAGAAATTATTGCTCTTATATTTGTGTTATAGATGTATACATATTACATACTGTGATTTTAATTTCATAAACTGTAACATTTTATTTTTAATAAAAGCTATACTTTAAATGATTTTATCTCAAAGCACTAGTAAAATCTTTTAGAGAAGTGAGTGTGTTTTGAAGTACATTTCCCTGAAAATCAGGTGAAGAAGATAAATACTGTATTGGATGTTAGTTTTATATTAAAAGTTTTATTATCTATAGACACATTTATTGTACCTACAAGTAAAGATAACATATTTCTGTTATAAAATACCCACTAAAAACCAAAAACTGACCATAATGTTAAAATGTATTAAGTAACCATCTTTCAGCTGCCTTCAAATGAGATTTCATGCACCCTTTACTTACAATTTCTATTTACCAAATGAAGAAAAATTATGAAAGAAAATAATCAGAGCTATTGAAAGACCCCATGTTCCTCACCTATTTCCAAAGCAAGACCGAATTTTGTAAAGAGGAGGGAGCCAGAGATCAGAGCTTTATCGCTTATTGTTTTTCTCAAGTAATTTAGTGAAGTGTGTATGATTATTACTTTCAATCAAAATGAATATTCAACCAAAGCAGAACACCATGGACCTTATAAAGAAAAAGAAAATTAAAGATAGACTGGAATGTAATGTAACAGATATGCTCACTATTGTTAGATGAATTACTGAGTAATTTTCTGTAGTGTTGAGATATACAGAATGACTGTGTTGAGCAAGTATAACTACTTTTTGGATTTTTTCAAAAGAAAAATTGCTCTGCAAATATTGTGACTAGAGATTGATCTAAAGCTAATATAAGAGACTAATATAAGCTAATAATATAAGAGGTAAATATTGATTAAAGAGGAAACAAGGAAGCAGTTTGCCATATTCACACAGGAAGATGTTAAAGGCTATCCAAAGGAATTTATAAGTGAATGGATAAGAATTTTAACTTAAAAGAACAATAAAATGCCTTCTAGCGTAGCCTAGAATGCTCTACTTATTCAGATGTGTTCCTTTTTTTTTTTTTTTTTTTGTATTAATTCAGCCCATCTCTTCTTAGCCTCATAGACATGGTAATTTGGTGTTGCCTCTGTAGTAGATTCCTATTCCTCCCTTCTCCTGTTCCCACCAACTCTTCAATTCTTTTTCACCATTTAAGTCTTGCCTCAGTCCTCCCTCTTTAGGAAGCCCCTTGGTGACTGAGAAGAGGGCCCTCCTTGATAGCCCTGTGGACACTGGCATTTAGTCTGCACAAGTTAGAACTTCAAAGCAAAACTTCATTTTGAACATACATGTTAGATGATAAACTTCTTTCAAAATCATTGGTTATTATTTCACTGTTGGCCTTCATCAAAACTCTCTTTATTATTGCTTATAGAATTAGTTTGTTAATTTAATACTATATATGTGGCCCTTGTCCAATATCTTAATTTCTCTGAGCTTTAGTTTTCTATTTCCAAGAAAAGAAAAATGTTTTCCATTTTCAATTAACATTTATTTGAAATAATTTTGCAAAGCAACTAGAACATTGCTCACCATGCAGCACAATGTGGAAATTATGATTATCATTTTAATATATCATTTCTGGTATATTTTAATGTAAAGAATCCATTTTCTTGTAAATTATTGCTCCTATACCCCATTTTACTGTTTACTATTTTCTCTTTTTTTTTTTTAAAGACTGTTGATCCATTTCTACTATAACTTAAGCACTTTGTGGGCCTAAGAAACTCTTACATTTCTAGCACCACAGCAGTTGTAAAATTGGTAGATTCTTGATTAACTGATCCATTTCCAGGGCTTCTGTACTTGGGAAAAGTTTAAAGCTAAACCTCTGCTAATAAGAAATTTAAAATTTTATCTTCTCAACTGAATGTAGGTTGGGGAAAGCTTTTACGTTTACTAAGAAAATACTTAATATTTTAAGCATTCATTTTTCATATTTTAACATTAATGATTATTAAATAGAACTCAGTATTTATTACACACTGTTCCTTTATTTGAATTAAGTGGTCATATTTGTTCTTCTGATGTTTGCAGCAGTTATTAGAAACATTAATCAACTGAACCTTGAGGCAGTGTTAATATTTTGAAAACATTAATATCTGTACTATTTTCTCCCATCCTACCTTCCCCACCCCAAGGTAGTTAATATCTTTTCTTTAAAAAGAAGAAACAATAGCTGTATACGATGGTGTATAATTTAAACTGTATAAAATAAACTCTAAAATTTTTATTTCAAGTCAATATGTCATATAAATATACTTCACCTCATTTCCCAGCAGATTTAATGAGAAATTATAATGGAGCTGCATTGAAAACAGATTTGTTTAAACATTTTATTTTTATGTTCCTCTTGAATATTTGAAATTTGAACTTCCCAAGTGAACATGATATTTTGCAGAGTCTTTATGATGAATATACTTTAGCTGAACTGCTCCTGCCTTCCTGGGTTATCCCCTTTCTCCCTGTTTCTCACTCTTTCAGAGAATACAGCAGGGTATTTAATCTAAGGAAATTGTCAAAGACAATAGAAACTCTCCCATTCTAAAGAGCTTCTCAATGTAGAGCACAGACAAGATGTCTTTACTGAGCCATGGATCACAGATTACCTGGAACGAGGATCAGTTTGTCAAGTATATGCATCTTGTAAAGAAAATACATGCATAATTTTTCCCCTGGTTCCATCTCTGCTTCTATCTTAATGTAGATACAACCATAGTTTAATATTTAGAAAAAAACCCTTTCATTAATAGTTTTATTTTCAGCATCTATGCAAAGAGGTGAGATAGGGACCAGCCAGCTTAAACAGAATGATTAAAAGTATTGACAACTTAACTCAGACAAGTTTTTGTTTATTGATGTTGTCAGCTAAGTACTTCTGCCCACCCCTGTTGTGCAGAAATGAATTTAAGATGATTGTAGTATTTCCATGATACTGAAAAGATCATTTTCTCCCTTGAAAGCCTTCAGATATGTGATTAGATTAAACGTATTTTGAATGAAGAAGGTTTACATTGCCTCTTGCCCTGGGTCTCCTCTCCTTCCCCCTTCCTCACTTTATGGAAATATATTCTCTAAGAGAGGTGAACATGAACATGTTTGTAAATATATATGTGTAACTACAAAAACCTGTGCCTTTTTAATCTTTCTTAGTTAAAAAAGGATTTATCTCTCATCCGAAAATAAATGTATTCTTCCCAAATGCAGAATTTATTGTCTATAAATTGTCTAAACACTGCTTTTCTCCCATGAAAATAAAAAGGTAATAATAATAAACCATTAAAATAAATCACACATAGAGGTTTACAATAATATATCCCATGAATGTGCTTATGACTTGATCAATTTATTTTATAAATATACCTCCCTATGAAATCTTTAGTGCAGAGGAAAACATAACATAAGGTATGCAAAAGACATGACTCTCCGGTTAGGAAAAAAAGCACAAGCACTTCAGAAGTTAGGTAACAATGTAAGAAATTGAATAGCAAAAAGGCACTCAGTGCATGATAAAATCATCGGGAAGTGAGAAATCAAAGGCCAGTATTGTGAAAGGAAGACATGACTTCCTGTCTCTCCAGCAAGAGAGACACAGTTACCAAAGTTTAATCCATTTACAAACATTGTTCCTATAGAATTTTAGCTTACATGTTGTTGTTAGCAATTTCATCTTTATTTATTATCAATTGTTTGATCCAATATCATATTTTAATATTTAATATCAGCCAAAGATTTTTGCATATATTATATTATTTGGGGTTATATTATATTATACTATATTATATTATGTTAATAACTTTTAACCTAGTAGTGAACTCCTCTATTATATAACCTACCACAGGGTCTTCTTGGTTCAACTACATTCAAACTCGTGGGGTTACTGTAGACACATATGGAATCAAATTCACTTTGCAGATATAAGACAGGAACCACAGCTTGCCAGCATGTCCTCCCATCCCTACTTCTGCGGACACTTGAAAATTCTGAAAACATTTTTGATTGTCATAATTGGGGAAGGAGGGATACCACTGCTAAATGTCTCAAACGCATAGAACTCCCAACAGGGAATTATTCTGCCCAAAATGGAATTTTCTGTTGTGTGTGGAGGCTATTTTGTTAATGTTAGGATCTTTGGAGGTGTCCCTGGCCTCTAATCTTGAGATGCCAGTAGCACGCCCCTCCCTCATGTCATGACAATAAAACATATCTCCAGACGTTTCTAAGAGTTTCTGATGGGCAAAATTATCCCAAGTTGGGAACCTCTGCCTAGATGATGGCTCATATATAAGGAGACAAGATCTATGTAATTTGGGGATTGGAACTCTGGCAAAATCCTCTTCCCCACAGGAACCAACGTCTCTGTCTCTTGTAACAAACCTATAGGAATAACTTCGAGAGTCCCTGAAGCTACAAGAGTCACTAACTACACTAAGCTTGAAGTTAATGTCTTCCTATCCAATATTAACATTCCTCTCGATCCAGAATCAATTTAATACGGAAATGTTCCCTAAAATCATAGCTGACATTCTTCCCTTTTCACGGAGAGCACAGCTAGAACTTTAAAAGGTCAGATTCTCATGCAGGAGGGAATTTTTTTTTTCGTTTTTTTCAAATTCATCTACTCTCTTCATCTGCCATGTTAAACTTTCTTAGTAATTCTTTCGCTCTAGTATTTTTCTTCATTTGGTTCTAATAATTACAGTTATGTATATTACGCAAGTATGTTTCTAATATACCTTACTTTTTTTCTCTTAACTTGCTTTTTGACTCATTTTCTGTGTACTGCTGTGCTTATGTTCTCTCTTTGCTGGTCTTTCAGCTTTGTATCTGGGTTTGGGAGGAAGTAGCTGTATTATATTCATGGATCATTTTGATCATCTTTTGAATTCCTTTCTTCTGGCAAACGCGTATTTCCTTGAAGCCCTAAAGATTCTAGTAGGCAAAAGCAAAAGTTCTTCAAAAGGAAACTTTGAAAATTAGGCTGACCACGTACTGTGAATTTGAAAGAAATTCTCCATTGATTTCACACTTATTAGACTTATTTTAAACGCGGAAATTACTTTCTTCTTAATTACAAACTATTTCCAAAGAGACAAACGTCAAATAATGTTCTTGAAAATTAGTGTATACATGGACTTTGTTCTTAATATAGTTTCTCAGTGAATTAAAATTATTGTTTTTCTTGAGAAGAAAATTAGGTAGCTTGAGTACCTTTCTTAAATTTAAGAGGGATTTAAACATACAAAATTAATAAGGGGAAGAAAATGTTCAAAATTAAGTAGGAAGTTGAAAAATATTTAAGAAAAATGAGACAATTTCTTAGCATTTAAATTATTTGCATTGAAATGTATGGATGAAATGGCAGAAGTAATCTGACATTTCTTCATTTGTTCTTAGTTCCTTTCTGCTTGTCAGTGTCAGTATTTTCCCTGGTGATCCTAGTGTTTGAAATATGTGTTCTTAAACATAAACTAACTGCTTTGTGTGCAATATAAGATGATAAATATAGTACTTTTTTATTCAGTTAAAAATATAAGTAATCTGAGTATATGAAGTTTTTGCTTTAAGTGCTGACTTCAAACCCTTAAGTACAAATGTATCAATCAATCACACGTATAAATAGATATAGATGCATATTATGCAAATATGTAGAGAGAGATAAATACATATGATGCATATCTATCTAACTCAATGTTGGCTCCATGAAAAGGGCATGTTTATTGAGTGAACACTCATTACTGTTAATGCATTCTTCTTCTTGGTCTTTTATGCTGCCATACGTGCTAGTTTTGTTTTTACCTTCCAGTCGTGTCTTTATTGCTGTTTATCCTTCCTTTCTCCAAATCAGGCTTTGTTCCTATTGTTCTCTTACTCTGCACTTTCTCACTTGGCAATATAATGACTTAAGCCATCACTTAAGCCATCTGTTGTGCAGATCTTCCCCACATTTATATCTGAGACATTCAGCCAGCTTCTGTGAAATTCCCACTTAGTTTCCTGATGAATTCTAAAATCTAATGTGACTGAAATTAAACTTTATAATTATTCCCCTTAATTATTTTTCTCCTCTTGAATTCCTGGTCCCACCTTAAAGGATCTCTCTCCTCTCTGTTACCAATATTAGAGTCACTATTCTATCTTCCCTTTTTCCTCATATGCAATTAAAAATTAGAATATTGGATTCTGAAATTAGACATGTGGTTTAAATTCCAGCTTGGCTGCTTTAACCATAATTTCTCTCTATTTGTTTTTTATATCTGTCATAATGGAGATTTATTTTCATTGTATCATAGATTTATCTGAGGATTAAATTAGATGATGCCTGAAACGTCTTTAGCCCGGTGTTTGACACATAGATAGTACTTCCTAAATATTAGCTGTTATTTCTCAAAACATTCTCTGAATTCATTCCTGCCTCTCTAGTCGAACTGTCATTTTCAAAGGGAGGCCCTTTTATCTCCTGCAAGAAATTCCTACTATTTTTTCCCACCTCTGATCTTCCCTTTCCTCTCAGAACATTGATGTTGGATGAATGTTTCTTTCTGAGCAGGAACACTGTCAGATGAAAGTGACAGAAAATTCTTGTCTTTTATGGGCAAGAAAGTATAGTGGGTTTCAGGAGCTTAAATGTTGCCTTCTTCTCAACCATTAGCTCCATTCTCTGTTTACTTTATTTAGTGGTTCTCATTATTTCCAGCTACACCTGAAGCAAACAAACAAACAAACAAACTTGCCCTCTTTTGCCTCTCATCAAGGATTAACTCCAATGGGACATGATTTACTTGGCTTGGATAACTAAGCCAAATTCATGAAAAGGCATGAATGCAAGCATTGATTGTTCTCTCTCTGTTCAAAGACTATATGACTACTCATTAACTGTGATTCAATGTTCAGACTCCTAAACTGGAGAACAAGATCCTTCACCCTTCTCTGAGATCATATACCATATTCCAGTCAAGGTGAACAGTTCATTATCCTGTGCACTTTTAAACTTGGAGCTTTTTGTAATTTCATTTCCTCTGTCATAAATATCCTTAGAGTCACCTCTATGAGCTCACTCTTTACCACCTTCAAAGCAACAATCAAATGCCTTTTCTCTAATGGTATCCTCCAAAACCTCCAGCTATGTGTAATCTTTTTATCCTGTAAATCTGACCCTTTTTCTGTTCTTAGTAATGTCAACCTTCCAACTACTAATTGATATAGGTATAAATATAGATACAGATATAGATTTTATCTGTATCTATCTATTATATCTATACATGCATGTCTCTGTTCTCTCCCTTTTTTTCTGTCTCTTTCTCATTAGAGTATAAGCTCTTCCCTTTATGAATCATAATTACTTCTTCCAAAAGAGCCTAGATCAGTAAATGCATTAGTTAATGAATATTTGAAATACGTACTCCTGACTTTGGCCATGTTTTTCAGTTACAGTTTTGTTAATGAAAATATAACACTACACATAGTTTTTACCATAACTATGAATATGGGTACACTCTGGAATAGGGGAGAAATAGGAGACTATAAATTGTAGGATAGATTCTAAATCTGGCACTGGGTTCTAATTCTAGCAGTGACATTTTTAATTGTGTGACTTTTAATTGTCTCAGTCTCTACCACCAGTTTCTTTATGCAAATGAAGAACTTAGTAAGATGATCTCTTAGTATTCATGAAGTTTCAAATTGTTACGAACAAACCATACAGTAGTATTCTTGAAGTTTCAAATTGTTACCAACAAACCATTACAGTTAATGCATATATCACAGAAAACACATATTCTAGTAACCATTTCAGGAATCTCCTAGAAACTACATACTTGAATTAAAAAGATACATGGATTAAAACATTTCATCACATAAATACCCAGGGTTAAAATAATTCAGATGTCTATTCTAAGTGAAAAACGAGAGTAAAAAATTTTCAAAAAAGATAACTTGGAGACTAGAGGCACCTATAATTATATGTGCTTGGCTGTTTTGCATCTCTTGCATCTAGAGAGTACAATGTGTTTGAAATCTTACTTAAAAAGCATTCTTGGTACATATAATTACAAGATTTCAGTGTCTGATAAATTAAAATTTAAAAAGTTTATTAAAGATGTTGCCTTGTGAATTTTACCTGAACCTTTCCCCTTTTCTTTATAAATTATGATTAACTTCATTTTATAATAACAGTGGTCACTAGGTACAGTACTGGATGCATATACTAGTCCAAACATCATGCATACAAATATGTGTTATTTTACAATTACTTATGTTTACAGACTTTGGATCTACTGTCTGGTTCCTTCTTGAAAAAAATAACACCAGAATACTTGGTAAATCAAATTAAATCATTTTATTTTTGTGTGTATGTCTGTTTCTATGTAGATATCCTTTGCAGCTTATCTGTAAAGAAGATAAATTTTACAAAGCAATGAAAAGGTATGGTAGCTTGAAAATTAGTACTTCTCTCTCAAAAGTGATTTTATGTCAAGTGCCTGATTTTAAAATTAGATTACCTGTTGGCTTTAGCAAGTGTATTTTTTTTTTAAGAAGTTCCCAAGTCTTTTTTAATAGAACAATCTGTTAAAAAGAAGTTCTGCTTCCAGTATTTTAAATATATGACTTCATTTGGGTTAAAAAAAAGAAAAAGAATAAACAGATTTCTTCAGCATACACATTGTATTTGTCTGTATTTGAAAAATATTTTAATTGAAATAGTCATTTTGACCTTGGGCTACACCCAAAGTAGGATGTAATAAATCATGTGACAATACTACAAAAGGTGTGTCAAGTTTCCTCCAATAGTCTTGGGAAAACATGATTTTCTTAGGTAGCTTTGGAAGAGTCTTACCTTCAGAAAGTCTGTCTGTTTGTCTGTCTTTTCCTCCCCCACCCCTCGTCATCTTCTCTCCCCTCCCCATATGTATATACACACACATACATACATACATAATTACTTTTAGGTGATTATAATTTGAGCCTATTGCTCCTTGTTTGAAGATGGAACATATCTTGCCACTCTCTGTTTTAAATAATCAGACTGGTTTTCTCTAGAATTCTACATGAAAAATTCTTGATCTTTTCCTTTCTTCATACTCCTGAAGATGAGCACCAAGCCATCCCATGTTATGGAATACACATGGTCCCAATTTGTAGCTTGGCCATAATTCTTGGGTTTTCACATTGATGACTAAATACACCAGTGTTTCTTAAGAATCATATTTGATCTTATAACCCTCAACTATAGGCTCCAGTAATTTAATATTTCATATTTTAATTAGTTCATCTGCAGAATTACTTAACATTGATGTGTTTATTCATGTGATTGTTAGATAGATTCTCCTAAATGAAAAAAAAATAGATTGGATTATCTGAATATGCATACTGTTTGTTGATACTTGATATCAAAATATCAGTGCCTTGAATTTTCCGCTTTAATGTTGAATGTGGGCCCGAAAAGTTGGGGTTAATATGTCTATAAAATTCAAATAAAATTTCTGTATTCACCTGAATATACTAAAACTAATAGGAATAGAAGTATAATTTCTCTCCCTTTTAGCAATAGTAATGCTACATAAATTCAGTGTAGATAAGATGCTAGTTTTTGGAAGTGTTTCATCTCTTTTACCAAATAAATAATTTGACTTTATTTCTCCATATAAAATATTAATTGTTCCAAATCCCTTTATACATTGTTAAAGCAAAAATTAAAAGATAACAATAACAAACAATGAACTGACATAAAAAAATAAAGCCAAATTACAGAAGAACATTTACTTGTAGTGTATCTTTTATGCCTCACCATGACTGTTTTGTATACTTCCTTTTTCCTGTGTTTTGCTCAAAACAATGACGGTTCTTCCTACATTATAAACTCAAACATTGGCATTGTTTTGACTCCTGGCTTATATATGTTTATTACTAAATGCTTCATTCTTTTCCAAGGTAATGAAACTGTTTCTCTTTTCCTTGTTTTCACTTTAATCAGTATTCAAATGGGGAAGCTTTAATCCAATTCAGTCAATAAATATTTACTGATAACCTATGAATTTTTGTGCTAGACTAAGGGAAGTTTTCAAATAAGAAAGAAAAGTAGTCTGTTTGCCAACTAAGATAATAATGTAATGTAGAACCAGACAAAAACGTTTAACAGGTACCATATGAGCACAGAAGAGGGGGTGGTTTTAGCTAATTATGCTTTGTCCTGACAGCTATGTGTTCTGTATATATTTTTACATTTGAATTCACCAATATTGATAGATATAAATATGAATGTATAAAAGTTTTATTTCAATTCTCTCACTTCATTTTTATTCTCTCAACATAAACTTTATAAAATGATTTGAGCCCTACAATTAATTATGGGATGTTTCCTAGCCTGCCTCCCTAATATTTCTAAGAATTTTGGGGGTTCTTAATTCTGTGAATCTCTCACTCTGAATTCTGCCTGTGTTCTCAGCATTCCCCTCATCATCATCCCTCCCTTAGAAAATCATAATTTTCCCCTCACATAATTTAATTTATTGGACATAATCCCTCTTCCTAATTTCCCTCAAACAGTATTAATCTAACGTTGAGAGGCAGAACAGATTACTGAAGCTTTCCAGGACTGGGGGACAGAGTAGAATGAATTATCAGAGTTCCCAGTTAATCATCAGCAGCATTTCCCTCTGTAAGCAGTCACTGTCTGGTTGGTGTTTCCTTAATTCCCTCCTAGGTAACATCTTTACTTCCTACCCGTGAGCCACTAATAAAAGGCGTAATTCATATATATCTTACTTATAATGTATAGAAATTTAGTTTTTTTCATGGTGGTGCCCTCCTATTTAGACTGTTCTGTTTATACTAGTAAAGATATTTCTTTAAAAAAGAAAAGAGAGCCAATTACCCCAGAAAAAAGAAAAAAAAAGACATTTCCACGGAGTATAGTCATTTGGGGCTTTAAAGCAGTACATTTTTTACTTTCCTTCTCTGTGTGGTGTGTGACTATATGTTTCTGTGTGTACTGGTGTGTTTGCATATGTGTGTGTGCGTGTGTGTGTGTGTGTGAGTGTGAGTCTGTATCTGCAGAGCACATATCAAAGTTAGACCAGGTAGTGTACACTGGGAAAAGAACAGAGAGTAATACATACCACAAGAATTGAAATGAAAATTCAACAAAGTGACAAAAAGGGATAATACCAAAGCAAATGTCCACATTTTGCTTGGGGGTCCTCTCTAACAGCTTGACAGAATATACGTCCTACTTCATGCATTTTGTCTTAAAAATCATTATGAACAATATTGAAATTTAAAGGCACACAAGATGGTAGTGTTAATCCATTTATGTAGAATCTTTCCCTTAAAATTTGAGAACATGTATTTCCCACATATCAGAACATGAAAGTAGGGTTTGTCTCTCTAATAAATGAAAATAAAAGAAAAAAATTTTAATAATTATATTTTTCAGCTTTATGTGGAATTTTAAAACTATTTTCTTAAGAAATCATGTTAGGGTTTTCTTGTCCCTTCTTTTGTCAAGATTCACCATTTCATATTCTCTGATTCCATTTTAGATTGAAATCCTTTTACACTTTTTTCCCCCTAAATGTTGAAGATTGCATGTATGTATATAAATGCTAGAGCTCTCAATTTAGGGTTTGGTTAAATCCTGAGACTCTGTCACATTTCTTTCTCTGGTCTTTTCAGTTCTCTCTTTTTGTGTTTGTATCTCTTTCACAGTTGGACATAATATAGAATTAGAATGCATTTTACTTATTATATATTTTCCTACTTGATTTAAAATATTCATTAATGGAGTATTTTATATTTATCACTCAAAAACTTTGCAAAAAATGAAAACTAGATTTGAATTTTATTTCTTTTCTTTATATGAGCCTAGCTTAATTCTTTTTGACCCTTTGGGTGGTGGCTTTTAATGGAACTAGGTTTTCCTAATGGAGTCTAAAATAAAACCTGTCTCTATGGGCAGCAAGGGAACATGAAGTCAGGAAAATGTTTTCCTTGATAAGCTTGAAAAGTCAATTTCAAGGATAAAGTACCTTGATAAAAGTGAATCAGACTAGATAAACACAAATGGAAACCAGGAGAAATAGAGACATAAATAGGTGCATAATGTCTCATTTTCCTAAATAAGAAAGGTGGTAACACATAAAATGCTGGTACTTTGCAACATGGAAACATTTTATAAAAAAAGAAAATAGAAAAAAGGATAGAATATGGAAGAAAATAATAAAAACTACCAAGAATGAGAGATATGAAAATATTTTAAGCAAGTTTTTAGAAGCATTTGTCTGTGAGTTATGTAAAATTTAAATAATTTCCTATTAATTTTGAACTTATCCTAGATGCATTAACAAATATATCAGAAATTTAGATTCATATGTTCATATTTACAAAAAAATAATGATAAAGCTACATTTAAAAAGTACTCATGTTAGCTATATTCACTATGAATTTGTTTGGTAAGACAGTTTTCCCAGCTCCAAGGTGCATCATTGCAGATTCCAAATTAATGGAGTAGTAATGAGAGTTTCAGGCTCTTTTCCTTTTCCCAATGGAAATTTTAAAATATATTCAGGGTAGTCATTGAAATATATATACTGACATCTCCAGTATGTTTATTTTCTAATTTCATGTAAACTGATAAATCTATGTTCACTATACAAAGTGAAATGTAAAGAATAAATTTTGAATAACAAGAGAAATTATTTAGCCTGGTGTGCTATGTAAACCTTGAAAATCTAACAGATTTAAGGAAGTTATAGAATGATGATTATTTGAGAAAATAATATTTTAGGTATTATTAATAATATACTTTGGATTGTATAAATAAATAATTGTAATTACTCACCAGATTAAATTGTCATCATTAAAACTAGTAATTGTTATTATCTATGTTTGGTTTTACTTTTTTCTTGTTTTCCTTAACAAAAATAAGAGTTATATACATGTTTATACTCCTTGCTCTTCTTCAGAGCTCACAATGTAGGTTGTTATAATTGTTATACAGTATTAGAACTTTCAGTCCCACCACAGACCTCTGGGAAGGGGAGAGAAGCTGGAGATGGAGGTTTAGTCACCAATGGTCAGTGATTTAATCAATCTTACCCATATAATGAAGCTTCCACAAAAACCCAAAAGGATGGGGTTCAGAGCACTTTCATGTTGGTGAATCTGTGGAGGTGCTGGGAGAATGGCTCACCTGGAAGGGGCATGGCAGCTCCCTGCCCTTTCGCCATATCATACATTGTCCTATGCATCTCTTCCATCTGATAGCTCTATTCCCAGAACAGGCCTTTTATCTAAATTCTTTTAAACAGTTAAGGGAGAGGCAACAAGAAAAACTTCCTGAACCTTCTTTTTCCAAAAAAAATAATCAGCCTGTGTTAATCCTCATGTCAAAAAAAGATATTTTGTGGTGGTAAATTTCACTCCTCTAGAAGTGGTATGTACATTCTTAAGGCAGACCACAGATACATGTAATGTTCATTTCAAGACACCACGCTTAATTAACACAATATTTAGTTGGTTAATAAAAGGAAGTCGGACATTCTAAGCACTGAGTGAATTAAGTGAAGACATTTCTATGCAGTCTTTATATTAAATAACTAGAATCATTGACTGCTCATCCCCATCTAATATTACAAGTACTGTAGGAGGCAAAACGGGGTTTTGAAGATATGAATTGAGGTAATCAGTTCCATAATATGCCAATTTTTAAAAAATTGATTTATTTATTGAGATATGTCAGAAAGGTGAATTCTACCTTATTTTAAACAGGTTCCTCGATATTCAACCTCAGAGTATATACATTCAGCTTTAATGTCCTGGAAATTTCGATTTTTTTAATATCTAATTTACATTTCTTTTTTTTTTTTTTTTTTTTGTTTTTTTTTTTTGCGATATGTGGGCCCCTCACTGTCGTGGCCTTTCCCGTTGCCGGATGCGCAAGCTCAGCGCCCATGGCTCACGGGCCCAGCCGCTCCGCGGCACGTGGGATCCTCCCGGACCGGGGCACGAACCCGTATCCCCTGCATCAGCAGGCGGACTCTCAACCACTGCGCCACCAGGGAGGCCCTACATTTCTTTTTAAGAAGATCTCAAAAGCTTCTCTGATTAGCTCTAAACTATTTTTTCAGATAAGTTCAAAGAGCATATATTGAGCATCTGCATGTCAGCAATTGGACTAAGTACTGAGAGTACAAGGGTTATTAGGTCTAATTCCTATGCTTAAGAATTTCCAGTGTGGCTGACTAGTCAGAATAGCCATGGATCATTTCTGTGCTAGTCATAAAGGGAAAGATTCTTCAGGGACTTGATAGTCAATGGAGAGCATCAATAAATGGAGATTCAGTGTTGTCTAGTAAAAGGGGGAATCAGAAATCTTTCTTAAGGTGATGTCTAAGCTAGGATTTGAAAGATGATCAGGATTTAGTTGGTTGGGAAGAGTGTACGGAGCACAGAAACCAGCATGAGCAAAGGCTCAGAGGGCTAGAAATAGCATGTTGTTTATGGGTGACAAGAGGAAGTCAGTATTGCTAGAGTGAAAATTGAAGACAAAAAAAGGCACAGCTATGGCTAGAGAGGTGTGAGGGGATGGAGTCATGGTATGCTCCCTCTTGTGGCTGGCTCAGAAGTTGACTGTCTCTTAACTACTGCTGTCCGCTTTCCCTGAGAGACTGAGTTCAAAATTCTTACCTACACTTAATAGGATTTAGTAAGTATGTCCAACAGGGGAAATTAAATGCACTATCTTACCAGGAAAGATGGAATCACAATTTAATGTACAAATAATGCTCACTCATTATATCACATTGATCATAGCAAAATAATTCTGAAGTCCTAGTCACTATAAGTCTGATTTTTTTTTTCTTTAGCTTTGTATTTCTGACAGAACTTAAAACATTTGCTATGTGCTAAAGAAAAGTGGATATTGATCAGGTTTTAAAGATTGGGAAGCAGAGGGCCAGAGAGGCCAGTTAACATGTCAAGATCCCATAATTATCAAAGGAGGTAGAAAAGGGTCAGGTGATCTGATCCATAAGGCACACGTTTAAAGAGTAGTCAAATTGAAGTCACCTGTATTTACGATTTTTTCCATCATAATAGTGACCTTAAGAAAAACCACAGTATATTGAAATAGCCAGCTTCATTAGGACATCTAATCATTTTATTTGAACATTTCCATAGTACAATATTGCCCTGTGCTTATTCCAGAAAAAGAATATTCTTATACATAAGTAAAAAAAATTATGTGTCAACTTGATTGATGTGGGTAATGCAAACTAATCTGTAGGACTGTTTGAGTGCCATACTCTACTATTTTATTGTTCTATGAAATAAATATTGCATTAAATTGTATTGCCTGATTAAACACAGTTAACCTGGTGATATTTGCTAGGAAGTTTAATTTTGAGTTGGGTAATGGAAATATTTTCATGTAGTTCCATGTTATTAGGTTAAAAATAGAAAGAAATAGACATTAGCTTCATTTGCTGAATAACATTTAGTGATTAAACAGCTAAGATGTGCTCAGGGAGAAATAAACATTTGAATGAATTCTTAATAAGGATCTTAGATATTTTTAAATAACAGGAATATTATTACAAAAAGAATAAAGACACTTTATTGAAGGGACTGTGAGATCTGATAGAATGATCTATAATTATAATTATGCAATGTTTTAATGTTTAAAAACTCCTTTAAGAACATTTTGTTTCATCTTTACTTCCAGAGAAGATATTTTATAGATAATGACATTGTAATTTAAGAGGTTAAGTGACTTAACTAACTCATACACCTGTTTAGTGGCAGATCTGGGGCCAGAATTTGTAGTCCAGTGTTATTTTTCACTTCATTACTGCCAAATTCTGTAAAATATTTAAATATTTTGTCTGTGCTGGGCAGAAACATAAAATACACCATGCTTTTTAACTGTAGAGCTCAAAGGATATGATAGAATTTGTACACTCAGATCAGTCCTAGGAATTGGAGACTGATTAGCAAGTTGGCCCAGGGAATATATGTATTCAGAGACTTACTTCCACATTCCAGATACAGATGGGAGTTATCACTGTTTAGCTGCTTGTATGAGCCAACTACAAGAACAATAACAATTAGACATTAGCTAATTTCTCCAACACTGTCTGTTAGGAATCTTTTGATCTACCTTTAGCTTTGAAATTTTTATTTAAACTTTATGTTTTTGTTTTCTTCGTAATCCTTCTTAATTTTTATCCAGAGGACCTCTGAATTGTTTTTGTTCCTCTAATGCACATATGTCCAAAACTTACATCCTGCCCTAATAAAGTACATATAGAATGATACTTCCGTACATATATACATTATGGAATATTTAAAGGTGTGATTATACAGTACTTGTTTCACATTTGCCATTTTATAATAAATAAACTTGAAATTTGAATTGTAGACACAAATAAAGGTCCCAAATAAAACACATTTGGAAACTGGATGTTTTCCGAAATAATTTTCATCATGGTAAAATTCACCCTGTGCTTATTTTATTTCCCTAAATCATAACTGGAAATGAATATAATTGAATATTTTAAAAATTTGCTTTACCTAAACTTAATTCCAGCAGAGAAAGCAACTCACAGCATGAAAATGAGCATGATTCACACAATAGACAAAACAATCTAGTACTTATATATATATATATATATATATATATATATATAAAATCAGTAAAAGTTCTACCCAATCAGCATAATTGGGGAACTAGAGTAAGGATCTAGAGATCATTGAAAAATATCAGTGCTTTTAAACTGTATTACATTTCCCTACTTGTCTTCTTTCATTTTCTAATCATAGAGGAGAAACAGACTTTCTACCATCAAGATGGTAACATTCTGAACAGTCTATGTAAAGTTCCTTAATTCTCAGAGTAGCTGTGTTGTTCACTGTAAATATCTCTAGTAAGTGGTCCACAGTGCCCTCACAACTAACAGGATACCATGTAATTCTAATGTTGACTAAAATAGCCTTTATGTTTATGTGTAAGTATATGGTAAGCTCTTTCCAACTACCAAACTAATTTCTCTCACCTTCACGCACCAGACTCATCAAATCCTATAGCAAATACATCATAACATAGAGGAAATACAACATAAAATCTCAACCTTCGATTAATTAATTACAGTTGAACAGAAAAATTATAGGGCAGCAATAATTTTGACTGGATTTTTTTCCTAAAGCATCTGTGTTAGATGTGTATCATTCTGCTTGATGAATATTTGTTGCTCTGCATCATCAGACACCTCTGTGCATTACTCCATCCTCTTTATAAATGTCTTGACTCAGGAGTTGAGTTTCACTCACAAGACCAGAATTTCTACTTTCATATGATAGAAATCCTATAGGAACTCCTCACTGGTCTTTCAACCTGTTTTCTTTAATAAACTATCAGTTATCCAAAATGCTGAACTTTGTATAGAAAATGTTCCTTCCTGAAAATTTCTTGTATCTATATAAATTTGAAGAAAAATGGTTACATTGAGAAAGAACATTGCCTAAATTACCCCCCAGAAAGCTTATCTAAGTCTCCAGCCTGCTCCAGGCCAAATAACAGTCTGTTAGGCTATTCTCTCAGAATAATGCATACTTTCCTCCTTTACATCTACATAGCTGAAAGGAGCCACCCAGGTGATTATTTTCAGACATAGGAACTCTGCTTAAAGATGAGTTTGCATCTCCCTTTTTAAAGAAAGAAAAGAAAATGGCAAATTTTAGATGGCAGTCTTCTAGCTTAAAAAAATAACAGAAAGGGCTTCCCTGGTGGCGCGATGGTTGAGAGTCCGCCTGCCAATGCAGGGGACACGGGTTCGTGCCCCGGTCCGGGAAGATCCCACATGCCGCGGAGCTGCTAGGCCCATGAGCCATGGCCGCTGAGCCTGCGCGTCTGGAGCCTGTGCTCCGCAACGGGAGAGGCCACAACAGTGGGAGGCCCGTGTACTGCAAAAAGATAACATAAAATAAAAAAAATAACAGAAAATAAAAATTTCCATTCCTAGGTCATCATTAGGTGATACCCCAAGCAAGTCATTTCTGGGAAGGAGTAAAATATTAGACATCTTCCCTGACAATGGAATAATAAAAACATTTCATTTTCCTTTTCTAAAGGAAAAAGTCTTTTTATAAAATATTATTTAAATTTTCTCATATAATAAACAGTTGATTGAGTACTCACAAATTCACATTTTATATTCAAACTGAAGTGATGGTCACTCTGTGTATTTAATGATATTCTATATTTTAAGCACATATATCATTATCTTTTATATATCAATATTATAATAAACCATTCTTAAACCATCATTCTATCTTTTGTGAAATGGGGATTGGAGATTATTTCACGTTTAGTTATTGTAAATTTATTAAAAATCTTGAAAATAACTTGGCTTGGAATGAATTGTATCCTGATAGCTGAAACAAACCTGAGGTTTACTGACCAGAATAGTCCTTGCATTGCATGCTCAACCCTTAGGAATATAATGGTTATTAATAAAATACTATTTTTTGAAAACAATTACTAATCTACATTTCAACTTGGTAAACATAAGTGAAAATTTTGAATTTACTGTTAATCCCCAGAAACAATCATACTAACTGATGACCATTTTAAAGGACTCAGAATAATTCGCTGATTCTCAGAAAACATGTTGAAAAACATGTTTCCCTAGTAATCAATGTAAAGTGCTGACAATATCCATTTATTTAATTACAGAATATAATTTTATAGATTTTTTAAGTCCCTCATAGCATTTATAAAACACACAATCAATGCATAAACATATGAAAAATAGAAACAAATCACCTGAATTCCTAAAACCCATCAATTAGTATCAGTATCTTTAGATTGATATTAATGTATATATGTACTGAGAGATGAAAAGAGAAAAATATATGTTCATAAATATTTAAATCAAAATTAGATCATATTTGCAAATATTTTCTCCCTTTCAGTAGGTTGTCTTTTTGTTTTTTCAGTGGTTTCCTTTGCTGTGCAAAAACTCTTTTTTTTTTTTTTTTTTTTTGTGGTACGCGGGCCTCTCACTGCTGTGGCCTCTCCCATTGCGGAGCACAGGCTCCGGACGTGCAGGCTCAGCCGCCATGGCTCACGAGCCCAGCCGCTCCGTGGCATGTGGGATCTTCCTGGACTGGGGCACAAACCCGTGTTCCCTGCATCGGCAGGCGGACGGACTCTCAACCACTGCACCACCAGGGAAGCCCCGCAAAAACTTTTAAGTTTAATTAAGTCCCACTTGTTTATTTTTGCTTTTGTTTCCTTTGCCTTAGGAGACGGGTCCAAAAACAGTGTTCTGCCTATGTTCTCTTCTAAGAGTTTTATGGTTTTTGGTCTTATATTTAGGTTTTTAATCCACATTGAGTTTATTTTTGTATATGGTTTTAGAGAATTTCATTCTTTTACCTGTAGCTCTCCAGTTTTCCCAGAACCCCTTACTGAAGATACTCTCTTTTCCCCATTGAGTATTCTTGCCTCCTTTTTCATAGATTAATTGACCATAAGGTGTGGGTTTATTTCTGGGCTCTCTATTCTGTTCCATTGATCTATGTGTCTGTTTTTGTGCCAGTACCATCCTGTTTTGATTACTTAGCTTTGTAGTGTATTCTTAAGTCAGGGAGCATGTTACCTCCAGCTTTGTACTTTTTTCTCAAGATTGCTTTGACAATTCAAGGTCTTTTGTGTTTCCATACTAATTTTAGAGATATTTGTTCTAGTTTTGTGAAAAATGCCATTGATATTTTGATAGGGATTGCATTGAATCTGTGGGATGCCTTGGGTACTGTGAATATTTTAACAATATTAATTCTTCCAATCCATAAACATGATGTATCTTTCCATCTGTTTGTGTCATTTTCAATTTCTTTCATCACTGTCTAATAGATTTCCTAGTACAGGTCTTTTATTTCCTTAGTTAGAGTTATTCCTAAGTGTTTTATTATTTTTGATGTGATGGTAAATATTATTTTAATTTCTCTTTCTGTTAATTTGTTGTTATTGTATAGAAATGCAACAGATTTCTGTAAGACACATAAGGGATAATATCCAAAATATATAAACAGCTCATATAACTTAAACAACCCAATTAAAAAATGGGCAGAAGACCTGAATAGACATTTTTCAAAAAAAAAAAAAAAACAGATGGCCAACAGGCACATGAAAAGTTGCTCAACATTGCTAATCATCAGAGATATGCAGATCAAAACCACAATGAACTATCACCTCACATCTGTCAGAATGACTATCATCAAAAAGACCACAAAAAACAAATACTGGTGAGGATGTGTAGAACAAGGAACCTTTGTATACTGTTGGTAGGAATCTAAATTGGTGCAACCACTGTGGAAAACAATATGAAGGTTTCTCAGAAAACTAAAAATAGAACTATAATACCATATAGTCCAGCAATTCCACTTGTGGATATATATCCAAAGAAAACAAAAATACTAATTAGAACAGATAAATGCACCCTAGTGTTCATAGCAGCATTATTTACAATTGTCAAGATATGAAAACAACCTGTATCTATCCACTGATGAATGGATAAAGGAGATGTGGTGTAGGGCTTCCCTGGTGGTGCAGTGGTTGAGAGTCCGCCTGCCGATGCAGGGGACGCGGGTTCGTGCCCCAGTCTGGGAAGATCCCACATGTTGCGGAGCGCCTGGGCCCATGAGCCATGGCCGCTGAGCCTGCGCATCCGGAGCCTGTGCTCCGCAACGGGAGAGGCCACAACAGTGAGAAGCCCACATACCACAAAAAAAAAAAAAAAAAAAAAAAAAAAAAGGAGATGTGGTGTATGTGTGTGTGTGTGTGTGTATACACACATACATATATTGTATATATACACACACATACACACACACACACACAGTGGAATACTACTCAGCCATAAAAAGGATAAAATTTTGCCATTTGCAACAACATGGAAAGGCCTGGAGGGTATTTTGCTTGGTTAATTAAGTAAGACAGAGAAAGACAAATGCTGTATGTTTTCAGTTATATATGGAATCTAAGAAATAAAACAAACAAATGAATATAACAAAACAAAAACAGAAACAGATATAGAGAACAAACTGGTGGTTATCAGTGGGAGAGGGAAGTGGAGAGGGGCATGATAGTGGTAGATGATTGAAAGGTACAAACTACTATGTATAAATTAAATAAGCTACAAGGATACATTATACAGCACAGGGAATATAGCCAATATTTTACAGAACTTTAAATGAGTATAATCTATAAAAATTTTGAATCACTAACTTGTACACCTGAAACTAATATAATATTGTAAATCAACTAAACCTCAGTAAAAAATTAGATCATGTTTTACACAAGTTCTTTCAGAAAACTTAAAAGTAAGGTAATTATTTCCAAGTCATTGTACAATACCAGTATTACTCTGATACAGAAAACAGACTATATTTATTGTTTGTAGATTTATTTATTTAGTTTTTGCGGTATGCAGGCCTCTCACCGCTGTGGCCTCTCCTGCCGCAGAGCACAGGCTCTGGACACGCAGGCCCAGTTGCCATGGCCCTGAGGCCAAGCCACTTTGTGGCACGTGGGATCCTCCCAGACCGGGGCACAAACCCGCACCCCCTGCATCGGCAGGTGGACTCCCAACCACTGCGCCACCAGGGAACCCCTATTTGTAGATATTTTGATGATGGACATTCTGAACGGTGTGAGGTGATACCTCACTGTAGTTTGGCATTTCTCTAATAAGTAGTGATGTTGAGCACCTTTTCATGTGAAAAGGTGAAATGTCTATTTAGGTCTTCTGCCCATTTTTTAACTAGGTTGTTTTTTGTTTTTGATATTGAGCTCCATGGCTGTTTATATATTTTTGAGGTTAATCCTTTGTCCATTGCTTCATTTGCAAATATTTTCTCCCATTCTGAGGGTTGTCTTTTCATCTTGTTTATGGTTTCCTTTGCTGTCCAAAAGCTTTTAAGTTTCATTAGGTTCTGTTCGTCTTTTTCTTTTTCTTTTCATTACTCTAGGAGGTGGGTCAAAAAAGATCTTGCTATGGTTTATGTCAAAGAGTGTTTTTCCTGTTTTCCTCAAAGAGTTTTATAGTGTCTGGTCTTACATTTAGGTCTTTAATCCATTTTGAGTTTATTTTTGTGTATGGTGAAGGTAGTGTTCTAATTTCATTCTTTTACATGTAGCTCTCAGGTTTTCCCAACAAAACTTACTGAAGAGGCTGTCTTTTCTCCATTGTATGGTCTTGCCTCCTTTGTCATAAATTAGGTGACCATATGTGCACGGGTTTATCTCTGGGCTTTCTATCCTGTCCCATTGATGTATATTTCTGTTTTTGTGCCAGTACCATATTGTCTTGATTACTGTAGCTTTGTAGTATAGTTTGAAGTTGGGGAGCCTGATTCCTTCAGTTCTGTTTTTCTTTCTCAAGATTGCTTTGGCTATTCAGGGTCTTTTGTGTTTCCATAAAAATTGTGAAATGTTTTGCTCTAATTCTGTGAAGAATGCCATTGGTAGTTTGATAGGGATTGCATTGAATCTGTAGATTGCTTTGGGTAGTGTACTCATTTTCACAATATTGATTCTTCCAGTTCAAGAACATGGTATATTTCTCCATCTGTTTATGTCATCTTTAATTTCTTTTTCTTTTTTTTTCCCCGGTATGCGGGCCTCTCACTGTCGTGGCCTCCCCCAATGCGGAGCACAGGCTCCGGACGCACAGGCCCAGTGGCCACGGCTCACGGGCCCAGCCGCTCCGCGGCACGTGGGATCCTCCCGGACCGGGGCACGGACATGCGTCCCCTGCATCGGCAGGCGGACTCCCAACCACTGCGCCACCAGGGAAGCCCTTGTCATCTTTAATTTCTTTCATCAGTTTTTTATAGTTTTCTGAGTACAAATCTTTTGCCTCCTTAGGTATGTTTATTCTTTTTATTGTGGTGGTAAATGAGATTGTTTCCTTAACTTCCCTTCCTGATTGTTTGTTGTTAGTATATAGGAATGCAAGAGATTTCTGTGTATTTATTTGTATCCTGCACCCTTACTGAATTCATTGATGAGCTCTAGTAGTTTTCTGGTAGCATCTTTAGGATTTTCTGTAGTATCATGTCATCTGCAAACAGTGACAGTTTTTCATCTTCTTTTTCAATTTGGATTCCTTTTATTTCTTTTTCTTCTCTCATTGCCATGGCTAGGACTTCCAAAACTATGTTAAATAAGAGTGGCGAGAGTGGACATCCTTGTCTTCTTCCTGATCTTAGTGGAAATGCTTTCAGTTTTTCACCATTGAGAATGATGTTTGCTGTGGTGATGTTTTTCACCCTTGAGAAAAGGCCACATATGGCCTTTATTATGTTGAGGTAGGTTCCCTGTATGCCCATTTTCTGGAGAGTTTTTATCATAAATGAGTGTTGAATTTTGTCAAAAGCTTTTTCTGCATCTATTGAGATGATCATATAGTTTTTTATTCCTTAATTTGTTAAAATGGTGTATCACATTGATTTGCATATATTGAAGAATCCTTGCATTCCTGGGATAAATCCCATTGATCATGGTGTATGATCCTTTTAATATGTTGTTAGATTTTGTTTGTTGGAGAAAAGGGAACCCTCTTTCAGTGTTGGTGGGAATATAAATTGACACAGCCACTATGGAGAACGGTATGGAGATTCCTTAAAAAGCTAAAAATAGAACTACCATATGACCCAGCAATCCCACTACTGGGCATATACCCTGAGAAAACCATAATTCAAAAGGACACATGTACCCCAGTGTTCATTACAACACTATTTAGAATAGCCAGGACATGAAAACAACCTAAATGTTGAACAACTAATGAATGGATAAAGAAGTTGTGGTACATATATACAATGGAATATTACTCAGCCATAAAAAGGAACAAAATTGGGTCATTTGTAGAGATGTTGATGGACCTAGAGTCTGTCATACAGAGTGAAGTAAGCCAGAAAGAGAAAAACGTATCATATATTAATGCACATATGTGGAATCTAGAAAAATCGTACAGATCAACTTATTTGCAGGGCAGAAATAGAGATATAGACATAGAGAACAGACATGTGGACACAGTGGGGGAATAGGAGGGTGGGACGAATTGGGAGATTAGATTTAACATAAATACACTACCATGTGTAAAATAGATAGCTAGTAGAAACCTGGGGCGCTCAGCTCAGTGCTCTGTGACAACCTAGATGGGTGGGATGGGGGGACAGTTGGAGGGAGGTCCAAGCGGAAGGGGATATAGGTATACATATAGTTGTTTCACTTCACTGTACAGCTGAAACTTACACAACATTGTAAAGCAATTATACTCCAATAAAAAAATAAAAAACTGTGGGAAAAAAGAAAAAAATGTAAAAACAAAAAAACCCCACAAGAAACAGACTATAATAGTACAGGAAAATAAAAACTACAGGCTGATATCCCTTGTGAACATGAACACAAATTCTAAAAAAATTTTAGTAATTGAATCCAGCAATATATAAAAATCATATTACATTATGATGATGTGTGGCTTATCCTGAGAAGACAGAGTTAGTTTCACATTCAAAAATCAATCAATATATTTACCATCTTAACAAATTAAAGAAAAAAAATCATATGCTTCTTTCAATAAATGCAGAAAAAGTATTTGTTGAAATCCAACATCTTTTCCTGAAAAAAAAAGTAACAATAGAAGGGAACTTCCTAACCCTGGTAAAATAAAACAGAGTAATGTCCTACTTAATGGGAAAAATGTCATAATTAATTGGAAAAAACTGTGCAATTTCTTTCTTAAGAAAGAGGCAAGGATGTCTTTTCTTACCAGGTCTGTTCATCATCATACTGGTGATTCTAGCTAATACAACAAGGCAAGGCAAAGAAGTAAATGGCATCTATGTTGGAAAGAAAGAAATCTAATGGCTTTATTCACAGATGATGTGATTGTGTATGTAAAGAATCTAACGGAGTCTACTAAATATACGAGAATAAGTGAGTTTAGCAAGGTTGCAGGATAAAATGTCAATATACAAAATTAATTGTAATTCTATATATGATCAACAAATACACAGAAGATGAAATTAGAAAAAAATCCCATTTACAATAGCATTTAAAAATATGATGCTACTGTATGATATAGAGGAAAATTTCACAAAAGAAGAGAAGGAACTACACAGCAAAAGTATAAAATATTGCTGAGAGAAATTAAAGATCTAAATAAATGGAAAGAGAAATGTGTTCATGAATTATGAGATTAAACGTTGCTAAGATTTCAGTTGTCACCAATTGGATCTATAGATTCAAGTAAGCTCATTTGAAATTCTAGATTTATTTTTGGTAAACATCAACAAGCTGATTCTAAAGTTTATATGGAAATACAAAGGAACTACAGTAGCCAGAACAACTTTGAAAAGGAAGAACAATGATGACTTAACACTACCTGATCTCAAGGCTTATTGTAACAACAGGTATTCATGTAAAAATAGACTAATAGATTAGTGGAACAGAATATCAATAAATCCACATGTATATGGGACAACTCATTATTGGCAAATGTGTAAAGGCAATTTAGTGGAGAAAGAATAATCTTTTCAATAAAATGTATCATAATAAATGGATTTCCATAACCTAAGAAATGAACTTCAATGCATCCTTTGCTCCACAAAAAAAAATAACACAAAATTTATCATGAATTTGTATTTTCATTTTCCTTATGAGTAAAAATGTTTAGTATCATTTCATATGATTGCTTGCCATCCATATATCTTTTTTGGTAAAGTGTTTATTCAAATCTTATGAAGTTCTTATTAAGTCATTTTCTTATTATTGGGTTTTGAAAATTCTTTACATATTCTGGATACACATCTTTTATCAAATATATGACTTGCAAATGTTTTGTCTCAGTCTTTGACTTGTCACTCTTTTATGTCTTTCAGCAGATTTTTAAAAAAATTTTGATAATGTCTGTTTATTCTTTCTTTTTTTATGAGTTGTGTTTTGGGTGTTATATTTAAGAAATTTTTGCCTAATCAATGGTTACAAAGATTTTCTTCTACAAGTTTTATAGTTTTATGATTTATTAGATTCAGCAACCAAAACACAATCCATTAATAAAAGATAAATTGGACATTATATTTTTTAAAAAAACTTCTTAAAAAGACACTGTTAAGGGGCTTCTCTGATGGCGCAGTGGTTGGGGGTCCACCTGCCGGTGCGGGGAATGTGGGTTCGTGCCCCGGTTTGGGGGGATCCCACATGCCATGGAGCGGCTGGACCCATGGGCCGTGGCCGCTGGGCCTGCGTGTCTGGGGCCTTTTCTCCATGGGGGAAGAGGCCACAGCGGTGAGAGGCCAACGTACCGCAAAAAAAAAGACACTGTTAAGAGAATCAAAAGACAAGCCACAGACTGGAAGAAAATATTTGCAAATCCAGGGTGTGTGAAGAATTCTCAACTCAACAATGAGAAAACAACATAATAAAATATGAGCAAGATTTGAGTAGACACTTCACCATAGAAGATATATGGATGGCAAATAATCACGTGAAAGTTTACTCAACATTATTACTCACCAGGGAAATACAAATTAAAACCACAATGATATACCACTACGCACTTGTTATCAATGGCTACTATTAAAATGACTGACCACACCAAGTGCTGGCAAATGTGAATAGGAGATGGAACTCACGTACTATGCTGTTGGGGATGTGAAAGGGTACAACATCTGTGGCTAACAGTTTGGTGGATTTTTTAAGCATTTAAAATTCACATATCATTATGATCCCATCTTTCCACTGCTAGATGTTTACCAATGAGAAATGAAGCCTCTAGTCTATTCAAAGACTAATATACACATTCGCAGCACCTTTGGTTATTGTAGCCCAGAACTAGAAACAAGGCAAATGTCCACAAATAGGTAAATAGAGAAACACTATGGTATTCTGTAAAAGGAATGAACTATAGGCTAACAATAACATGTTTGAACATCAAAATAATTATTCTTAGTGAGAAAAGCCAGACAGAGAAAAGAATGCATGATGCTTGATTTCATTTACACTGAGTTCTAGAAAATACAAACTAACATATATTTACAGAGAGCAGATCACCTGGGGATGAGGAGCGTTGGGAGGAAGGAATCACCAAGCAGTGTGGAGAAACATAGGGTGATGGACATGTTCTCTATTTTGGTTCTGGTGATGGTTTTACAGGTTTGTCAAAATATATATTAATATATATCAAATAATACATTTTAAATATGTGCAGCTTATTTTTTATCAGTTAAACCTCAATAAAATTGGTAAGATAGGTTAACTGAAATAATACATATATTCATTTCAAAAAAGGTCTTATTAAATATGCTACATCAAATATATTAAATTAAAATTTGATTAAATTAAAAATTTTAATGTAAAAATAAAAGTTAATGAATTGGTTTTCTTGACCACAATAGATTTTTTTTCTCATAAAAGATTTCTCTGTTTAAAAAAATGAAATTGGGCTTCCCTGGTGACGCAGTGGTTGAGAGTCCACCTGCTGATGCAGAGGACACGGGATCGTGCCCCGGTCAGATCCCACGCCACGTGCCGCAGAGCGGCTGGGCCCATGAGCCATGGCCGCTGAGCCTGCGCATCTGGAGCCTGTGCTCTGCAGCGGGAGAGGCCACAGCAGTGAGAGGCCCACATACCACAAAAAAAAGAAAGAAAAAAAAAAAGAAATTAATTAGTGCAATTAATGATAAAAATGAAAAGGCTGGAGACCTGTATTTTTTAACAATATATAAAAACTTCAGACATATTCAGGAATTTAAGCCTTCTTAATCTTCAATCTCCTTTCATTAACCTCATTTTTATAAGCATTATTATTATTTATTTATTTATTTTTTTGAGGTACACGGGCACCTCACTCAAATATCTCAATTTCGTTTCCTTTTATGGCTGAGTAATATTCCATTGTATATATGTGCCACATCTTTATCCATTCATCCAATCATGGACACTTAGGTTGTTTCCATCTAAGGGCTACTGTAAATAGAGCTGCAATGAACATTTTGGTACAGAACTCTTTTTGAATTATTGTTTTCTCAGGGTATATGCCCAGTAGTGGGATTCCTGGGTCACATGGTAGCTCTATTTATAGTTTTTTAAGTAACTTCCATACTGTTCACCATAGTGGCTGTACCAATTCACATTCTCACCAGCAGTTCAAGAGTGTTCTCTTTTCTGGCTATTGTAAATAGAGCTGCAATGAACATTTTGGTACATGACTCTTTCTGAATTCTGGTTTCCTCAGGGTATATACCTAGTAGTGGGATTGCTGGGTCATATGGTAGTTCTATTTGTAGTTTTTTAAGGAACCTCCATACTGTTCTCCATAGTGGCTGAACCAATTCACATTCCCACCAGCAGTGCAAGAGTGTTCCCTTTTCTCCACACCCTCTCCAGCATTTATTGTTTCTAGATTTTTTGATGATGGCCATTCTGACTGGTGTGAGATGATATCTCATTGTAGTTTTGATTTGCATTTCTCTAATGATTAATGATGTTGAGCATTCTTTCATGTGTTTGTTGGCAGTCTGTATATCTTCTTTGGAGAAATGTCTGTTTATGTTTCCTGCCCATATTTGGATTGGGTTCTTTGATTTTATGTTACTGAGCTGAATGAGCTGCTTGTAAATTTTGGAGATTAATCCTTTGTCAGTTGATTCATTTGCAAATATTTTCTCCCATTCTGATGGTTGTCTTTTGGTCTTGTTTATGGTTTTCTTTGCTGTGCAGAAGCTTTGACGTTTCATTAGGTCCCATTTGTTTATTTTTGTATTTATTTCCATTTCTCTAGGAGGTGGATCAAAAAGGATCTTGCTGTGATTTATGTCATAGAGTGTTATGGCTATGTTTTCCTCTAAGAGTTTGATAGTTTCTGGCCTTACATTTAGGTCTTTAATCCATTTTGAGCTTATTTTTGTGTATGGTGTTAGGGAGTGATCTAATCTCATACTTTTACATGTACCTATCCAATTTTCCCAGCACCACTTATTGAAGAGGCTGTCCTTTCTCCACTGTATATTCCTGCCACCTTTATCAAAGATAAGGTGACCATATGTGCATGGGTTTATCTCTGGGCTTTCTATCCTATTCCATTGATCTATCTTTCTGTTTTTGTGCCAGTACCATACTGTCTTGATTACTGTAGCTTTGTAGTATAGTCTGAAGTCAGGAAGCCTGATTCCTCCAGCTCCATTTTTCGTTCTCAAGATTGCTTTTGCTATTCGGGGTCTTTTGTGTTTCCATACAAATTGTGAAATTTTTTGTTCTAGTTCTGTGTAAAATGCCATTGGTAGTTTGATAGGGATTGCATTGAATGTGTAGATTGCTTTGGGTAGTAGAGTCATTTTCACAGTGTTGTTTCTTCCAATCCAAGAACATGTTATATCTCTCCATCTATTTGTATCATCTTTAATTTCTTTCACCAGTGTCTTATAATTTTCTGCATACAGTTCTTTTTCTCCTTAGGTTAGGTTTATTCCTAGATATTTTATTCTTTTTGTTGCAATGGTAAATGGGAGTGTTTTCTTGATTTCACTTTCAGATTTTTCATCATTAGTGTATAGGAATGCCAGAGATTTCTGTGCATTAATTTTGTATCCTGCTACTTTACCAAATTCATTGATTATCTCTAGTAGTTTTCTGGTAGCATCTTTAGGATTCTCTATGTATCATATCATGTCATCTGCAAACAGAGACAGCTTTACTTCTTCTTTTCCAATTTGGATTCCTTTTATTTCCTTTTCTTCTCTGATTGCTATGGCTAAAACTTTCAAAACTATGTTGAATAAGAACGGTGAGAGTGGGCAACTTTGTCTTGTTCCTGATCTTAGTGGAAATGCTTTCAGTTTTTCACCATTGAGGACGATGTTGGCTGTGGGTTTGTCATATGTGGCCTTTTTTATATTGAGGAAAGTTCCCTCTATGCTTACTTTCTGCAGGGTTTTTATCATGAATGGGTGTTGAATTTTGTCGAAAGCTTTCTCTGCATCTATTGAGATGATTATATGGTTTTTCTCCTTCAGTTTGTTAATATGGTGAATCACATTGATTGATTTGCATATATTGAAGCATCCTTGTATTCCTGAAATAAACCCCACTTGATCATGGTGTATGATCCTTTTAATGTGCTGTTGGATTCTGTTTGCTAGTATTTTGTTGAGGAGTTTTGCATCTTTGTTCATCAGTGATATTGGCCTGTAGTCTTCTTTCTTTGTGACATCCTCGTCTGGTTTTGGTGTCAAGGTGATGGTGGCCTCGTAGAATGAGTTTGGGAGTGTTCGTCGCTCTGCTATATTTTGGAAGAGTTTGAGAAGGATAGATGTTAGCTCTTCTCTAAATGTTTGATAGAATTTGCCTGTGAAGCCATCTGGTCCTGGGCTTTTGTTCGTTGGAAGATTTTTAATCACAGTTTCAATTTCAGTGCTTGTGATTGGTCTATTTGTATTTTCTCTTTCTTCCTGATTCAGTCTTGGCAGGTTGTGCATTTCTAAGAATTTGTCCATTTCTTCCAGGTTGTCCATTTTATTGGCATAGAGTTGCTTGTAGTAATCTCTCATGATCTTTTGTATTTCTGCAGTGTCAGTTGTTACTTCTCCTTTTTCATTTCTAATTCTATTGATTTGAGTCTTCACCCTTTTTTCCTGATGGGTCTGGCCAATGGTTTATCAATTTTGTTTATCTTCTCAAAGAACCAGCTATTAGTTTTATTGATCTTTGCTATCGTTTCCTTCATTTCTTTTTCATTCATTTCTGATCTGATTTTTATGATTTCTTTCCTTCTGCTAACTTTGGGGGTTTTTTGTTCTTCTTTCTCTAATTGCTTGAGGTGCAAGGTTAGGTTGTTTATTCGAGATGTTTCCTGTTTCTTAAGGTAGGATCGTATTGCTATAAACTTCCCTCTTAGAACTGCGTTTGCTGCATCCCATAGGTTTTGTGTCGTCGTGTCTCGATTGTCATATGTTTCTAGGTATTTTTTTATTTCCTCTTTGATTTCTTCAGTGATCACTTCGTTATTAAGTAGTGTATTGTTTAGCTTCCATGTGTTTGTATTTCTTACAGATCTTTTCCTGTAATTGATATCTAGTCTCATAGCGTTGCTGTCGGAAAAGATACTTGATACAATTTCAATTTTCTTAAATTTACCAAGGCTTGATTTGTGACCCAAGATATGGTCTATCTTGGAGAATGTTCCATGAGCACTTGAGAAGGAAGTGTATTCTGTTGTTTTTGGATGGAATGTCCTATAAATATCAATTAAGTCCATCTTGTTTAATGTATCATTTAAAGCTTGTGTTTCTCTATTTATGTTCATTTTGGATGATCTGTACAGTCGTGAAAGTGGGGTGTTAAGGTCCCATACTATGAATGTGTTACTGTCGATTTCCCCTTTTATGGCTGTTAGTATTTGCCTTATATATTGAGGTGCTCTGATGTGGGGTGCATAAATATTTACAATTGTTATATCTTCTTCTTGGATCGATCCCTTGATCATTATGTAGTGTCCTTCTTTGTCTCCTGTAATAGTCTTTGTTTTAAAGTCTATTTTGTCTGATATGAGAATTGCTTCTCCAGCTTTCTGTTGGTTTCCATTTGCATGTAATATCTTCTTCCATCCCCTTACTTTCAGTCTGTATGTGTCTCTAAGTCTGAAGTGGGTCTCTTGTAGACAGCATATATATGGGTCTTTTTATTGTATACATTCAGCCAATCTGTGTCTTTTGGTGGGAGCATTTATTCCATTTACATTTAAGGTATTTAAATTTAAGGTATTTACATTTAAGGTATGTTCCTATTCCCATTTTGTTAATTGTTTTGGGTTCGTTATTGTAGGTCTTTTCCTTCTCTTGTGTTTCTTGCCTAGAGAAGTTCCTTTAGCATTTGTTGTAAAGCTGGTTTTGTGTTGCTGAACTCTCTCAGCTTTTGCTTTTCTGTAAAGGTTTTAATTTCTCCATCAAATCTGAATGAGATCCTTGCTGGGTAGAGTAATCTTGCTTGCAGGTTTTTCTCCTTCATCACTTTAAATATGTCCTGCCAGTCCCTTCTGGCTTGCAGAGTTTCTGCTGAAAGATCAGCTGTTAACCTTATGGGGATTCCCTTGTGTGTTATTTGTTGTTTTTCCCTTGCTGCTTTTAATATGTTTTCTTTGTATTTGATTCTTGACAGTTTGATTAATATGTGTCTTGGCATGTTTCTCCTTGGATTTATCCTGTATGGGACTCTCTGTGCTTCCTGGACTTGATTAACGATTTCCTTTCCCATATTAGGGAAGTTTTCAACTATAATCTCTTCAAATATTTTCTCAGTCCCTTTCTTTTTCTCTTCTTCTTCTGGAAACCCTAGAATTCGAATGTTGGTGCATTTAATGTTGTCCCAGAGGTATTTGAAACTGTCCTCTATTCTTTTCATTCCTTTTTCTTTATTCTGCTCTGCAGTAGTTATTTCCATTATTTTATCTTCCAGGTCACTTATCTGTTCTTCTGCCTCAGTTATTCTGCTATTGATCCTATCTAGAGTACTTTTAATTTTATTTATTGTGTTGTTCATCATTGCTTGTTTCATATTTAGTTTCTCTAGGTCCTTGTTAAATGTTTCTTGCATTTTGTCTATTCTATTTCCAAGATTTTGGATCATCTTTACTATCATTATTCTGAGTTCTTTTTCAGGTAGACTGCCTATTTCCTTTTCATTTGTTAGGTCTGGTGGGTTTTTATCTTGCTCCTTCATCTGCTGTGTGTTTTTCTGTCTTCTCATTTTGCTTATCCTACTGTGTTTGGTGTCTCCTTTTTGCAGGCTGCAGGTTCGTAGTTTGCAGTGTTTTTGGTTCTGTCCCCAGTGGCTAAAGTTGGTTCAGTAGGTTGTGTAGGCTTCCTGTTCGAGGGGACTAGTGTTTGCATTCTGGTGGATGAGGCTGGATATTGTCTTTCTGGTGGGCAGTTCCATTTCTGGTGATGTGTTTTGGGGTGTCTGTGGACTTATTATGATTTTAGGCAGCCTCTCTGCTAATGCATGCGGTTGTGTTCCTGTCTTGCTAATTTTTTGGCATAGGGTGTCCAGCACTGTAGCTTGCTGGTTGTTGAGGAAGCTGGGTGCTGGTGTTGAGATGGAAATCTCTGGGAGATTTTCACCGTTTGATATTATGTGGAGCTGGGCGGTCTCTTGTGGACCAGTGTCCTGGAGTTGACTCTCCCACCTCAGAGGCACGGCACTGACTCCTGGCTTCAGCACCAAGAGACTTTCATCCACATGGCTCAGAATAAAAGGGAGAAAAAGTAGAAAGAAAGAAAGAGAGAGAGAGAGAGAGGGAGAGAGGGAGGGAGGAAGGAAGGTAGAAGATAAAATAAAGTAAGATAAAATAAAATAAAGTTATTAAAATAAAAAATAATTATTAAGAAAAAAAAAAGTAAAATACCGAAAAAATGGACAGGCAGAATCCAAGGACAAATGGTGAAAGCAAAGCTATACAGAGAAAATCTCACACAGAAGCATACACATACACACTTAAAAAAAGAGGAAAAGGGGGAAAAATAATATATCTTGCTCTCAAAGTCCACCTCCTCAGTTTGGGATGAATCGTTGTCTATTCAGGTATTCCACAGATGCAGGGCACATCACGTTGATTGTGGAGCTTTAATCCGTTGCTTCTGAGGCTGCTGGAAGAGATTTCCCTTTCTCTTCTTTGTTCTCACAGATCCTGGGGCTCAGCTTTGGATTTGGCCCCGCCTCTTCGTTTAGGTCGCCTGAGGGCATCTGTTCTTCACTCATACAGGACGGGGTTAAAGGAGCAGCTGATTAAGAGGCTCTGGATCACTCAGGCGGGGGCGGGGGGGGGAAGGGAGGGGTACGGAGTGCGCGGCGAGCCTGCAGTGGCGAGCCTGCGGTGGCCGTGGCCGGTGTGACGTTGCACCAGCCTGAGGCGTGCCGTGCGGGCCTCTCACTGTTGTGGCCTCTTCCATTGCGGAGTACAGGCTCCGGATGCGCAGGCTCAGCGGCCATAGCTCACGGGCCCAGCTGCTCCACAGCATGTAGGATCTTCCCGGACCAGGGCACGAACCCATGTCCCCTGCAACGGCAGGCAGACTCTCAACCACTGCGCCACCAGGGAAGCCCTATTTTCTATTCTTACACATATAATTGTAGTTATTTTTAAGCAGTAAAACTAAAAGTTGTAAAGAATAAATGACTTGTAAAATTTGTGCTAACAAAGGGCAATGCTAGATTTTCCACCCAGGTGTTTCACTTTAAATGTCACCATAATTAAATCCTATTCATTATATCTGATGAGCATATATCATTCTTATGAAACCCAACTACTTAGAAATGTGTGCAGGTAGATAGTGTAGATGATCTAGCATGTCCTAATTTGTTAGGTATTTGTGCCCTGCTAGGCTATGTCTTCATGAATTTAAATATATGTCATGGTGATTCAAAATTTCAGAAGTAGGAGGAGGTGAATAAGGAGAGAGAGAATGAGAGATATTGCCATTTTTGTGGTTTCCAAGCTGGTAGAAGAGGAAATATAGGGTTTCCCTTATTTCCTTCACATCCTTATCCCTTCTTACATAGTCAATATTTTAAATATTTAATGTTGTATTTATTGTTATTCAGTCATTCTTATGAGTACAAGTTTACCTCCTTGTAAATATGTCTATCAATGGATTACAAAGTGTAATAGCAAAAAACCACATTTTTTAGACTTCAGTTATACTGAAAAAACGTACTTTTTGAGATGTTGCACCAGCTTTAGAATCAAGTAATTTTACGCCTATTTGTGCTATTTATGGCAAATCTGTAATTTTGAAAAAACTTTTTTTTTAATTTTTTTGCGGTACGTGGGCCTCTCACTGCTGTGGCCTCTCCCGTCTCGGAGCAACAGGCTCTGGACGCGCAGTCCCAATGGGCATGGCTCATGGGCCCCGCCACTCCGCGGCACGTGGGATCCTCCCGGACCGGGGCACGAACTCACATCCCCTGCATCAGCAGGCGGATCCCAACCACTGCGCCACCAGGGAAGCCCTGAAAAAACTTTTAAACACTTGACCTTAATGATTTTTTTTTAATCAAACTACTTGTTATAACTACCGGTAAGTAGTGGTGTTCCACTAATGCTTGTGATTTCAAATATCAAAAAAATTTTTGTATTGAAGATATTGGCTATTAACTTTATTAGCACTATAGTGCAAAATAGTTGGACTGCATTGCAGCTATATATATATATATATTTTTTTTCCTGAGATAATAATAGGATTTTGTCCCTCTGATTCTGCAGTTTATACTTAAATCATATTTCAGGTTGCCATTTTTATAATTTGACAAAAAGTTCAAGAGTTTGAGTTGGGGAATGAAAAGAGTAATGATAATTAGCTTATGCCTGAGATAGTATTTTTCATCTACTACAATCCATTCTGCATTTCTATTCGACTTTATTATTTTACTGACAGATAATTTAATAAACAGTAGACTGTTTCCTACCGGGAGGGTTAGATTCCTGTAATTTTCCATGGTAGAACAATTTGTAGTTGAACAAACTTAAAATTGCATGGGAGAAATAGGACAAGGGAGATCAGGGTTATGAATGAAGGCATTAAACCTTTTCTCTGTTTTAAAAGCCTTGAAGTAATAAAAAACTAATCCACTAGTTAAAATCATATAAATGATATTACAGACATATTTAATTAGTAGTCATGGGTAGTGTATAATTAGTGCCCATTTATTATTCACAATTGATAAAATAAATTTCAAACTCCTTTCTGGGAACTTTGCAAAATTATTTTAATTATTTTTATTTTGCAGAGAATACCTATTTTTAAAGGAATTTTGAATGAGTATCTGATCTTCCATGAGGTTTTCTCATTTTATGACTTGCTGTTAATAGTTTCCACCTTATGGTCTTATTGGATTCAGAAATGCAGAAGAGCTTGGTCTTGCAGTTTTAAGATTGAACAAAGTTTAAATAACCTTTATTTAGCCTTCTCAGCTTTATTAAACTTGTTGAGCAATATATTTGTAAACTTTTCTCCAATACATATGTTTACATAACCCCAGGTCTCCCAAGATAGCTTCATGAGTTTCACCCTTCTTACAAGTGGCTTAGTTTCCTCACTCTTCATCGAAACAGAGAAGTTGTTTTCTAAGCCTCATGATGCTTCACTTCATTTCCCTTTTTTTCCCAAAAGCTCTTTTAAAACAACTCTCTTTTCCTTCTTTGCCGTCTATTTCTCTTTGTGTAAATTTCTCACTCTTGGTTCTTATTTTTTCTGATGATATTTAATATAGATTATTAATAATCTTCAAATAACAAAACCATCATTCTCCTGATAAAGAAGAGCTATACACAAAATATTTGCATCATAGATCTTTGAATTTGGAGTATTCACAGCAAGATTGATTTTTTTATGCTATTGATACTTGTCACACATAGAACTTTTCCACCTTAATTCCTTCCCACTATTATGGAATTCCACAAGTAATACTTGTGAGCAAAACAAATATTTTAATTTTCCTTTGCATTTTGAATTTGAATAATGTTGAGCTCACAGAGATTTAAAACAATAATTCAATAATGAAATAATTTTCTATAAGCAGAAATTTGGTGATTTTTGAAGTAATGATAAAACTTAGAGAATAAAAGGCTTTTCCTAAAACCTATAAAAATAATACTACTGTCTCTCACTCTCAGGATACCACTTAAATACTTCACAAAATTATTCACATATTCTATTTTCCTACTCCTGTGACTAATGGTGCATATGGTTAAGACACTGATCACTGGTTTAAAAGTGAATAGATATTGGCTGTAGACCAGTCTTTTAAATGTGAAAAAAATGAAATGGCATTTCCAGTTTTTTCCAACCATGTTAAACACTTTATTTTTATAAGAAACATGTTAGAATTCAAGAAAATTGCTCTTTAACTTGTTCTAATCTCAAATTCTTATTATCCTATCATATGAATAATATAAGGGATAGTTTTATATTAATCAAATAAATATAAACTTTTATTGTTACATTAAAACAGTTTTATGACAGTTTTGTTATACTTATCCTTGCATTATTTTAAAATATGTGAAGAAATAAATTTTCACACTCATACAATTATATTAAAGATGTTTCTGCTGAAAAAACCTCTAATTTAAATATTGTCAAAAGAAACTTTAAAACATTCAGAACAACTAGCGAGAGCTTTTTCTGATAATGAATTCAGCAAAAGATACTGTCAAACAAAACAATTGTCATAGAAATAATTTAAACACATATATTACCTGACAAAAATCACAAAAATTATGTAAACAATCATAGTTAATTAAATGATACAATGGTGAAAATTTTAACTCAGTTAAATTCCATAAACATTTATTTAGTGCACAGCAATGTGCTAGGTCCAGTCTTCAAGAAATTTTATTTAGTTGATCAGTAGTCCTTCAATTTTGATATTCAAGAGAATCATTTATAGAGCTTGTTAAAATATAGAAACCTGGGATCCTACCCAGTCTGCCAATTCAGAATATCTGGGGTTAGGATCTGGGAACCAAAAACTCACCAGTGGTTCTAATGGACACTGATTTGATCAAAGTCATGTATTATGTATCAAAGTACATGATAATGCAAGAGAATATCAATGGAAACAGAGTAAATAGAATATTTTTTGTTTTACTTTACTTTAAAATTCCAATTTTAAGTCATCTGTTTTAATGCTGTCTCATACTTTTCATAAAATGACATTCATAACCATTTAATGGTATACCTTCTCTTTCTGATTAGAGAAATATCATTCTACTCTGATCAGGTTTCAGAAATATTGTTTCATTCTGCACTATATGAGCTAAATTTGGAATTAAGAATTACAAATACTTCATTTTAATGTTGGTGTTGACAAATGTGGATGCATCTACAAGAATAATATTGTAATGAGGCAAGGTCTGAAAATGATGTCTTCAGAGAACTGATTAAAGAAACTATCCTTTGTGTTTTAAAAACATGAAAAGATTATAAGGAGTTACATTTAATTGCATTTTCTACTTTGCTATGTATTATTTCCTTTGCATCAGGACATGAAATTGATGCCTTAATACTTTCCATTATAGAGGCTTTATATTTAAGGGTTTTGCTCTTATATTTAAGATTGTTTTGCCTGAATACTTGAATTAACTATTAAAATCTATTTATAGTGTAAGAGGCTTGAGAGCAAACACACATGGCACTGACAGTACGTTACTGAAATATATTTGTTGATCTGTAGTTTGTTATGATGTTCATTTTTATGTTGAGACTGAGTTTCTGTGTGGTGTTTGCAGTGGTGTGTGTGTGTGTGTGTGTGTGTGTGTGTGTGTGTGTGTGTGTGTTTGCCTTTTAGTTAAGGTGTCATCTAAACACTTCTGCCTGGGAGTTAACCAAACTGCAAAGTTTGAGGACACAGTTCTCTGCAGACTGCCCTTACTTCTGACACCGACTGCAAGGATTAGTTCAAGTGGTCTCCTAAACCACCCATAGATTCCATAGTTTGCTAGAAGGACTCATAGAATTCATTGAAAGCTATGTATTCAAAGTAACAGTTTATTACAAGCAAAGGAGACAGATTAAATAGGAAGACAGAGGAAGACACACAGAGGGTTCCAAATGTGAAGCTTCCTCTGTCTTCCCCAAGAAGGCAGTATGTGTTACCCTCCCAGCACTGACGTGACAATATGCATGGAGTATTGCCAACCAGTGAAATTTATCCAAGCTTTGGTGTTTACAGATTTTATGTACCAAGCATGACTGATTGATTGATTGCCCACATGGTTTAACTCAGTCTCCAGGTCACCTAATACTGCGTGAACCAAAGCTCCCACCCTAAATTACATGGCCTTTCTGGTGTGACAAACCCAAGACTGTCTGGTGTGGCCAGCTGCCGCCCTGAACAAAGACATCTCTGTCAGTTATGATATAGATATGTCCCAGAAACTGAGAGTGAAAGTCAAACCACTCTTTGGGCAAGGCTAAATTCTTTACTTTTACTACACAGCTTCTTAAAGCAGAAAGATAAAAAGCTTGAATGAGTAAAATAGAGATAGTCAACATGGACCCTGGTATCAAAGAACAACATAGGAAAAAAAGTGATAATTGTGTGAAATTCATTATAAATACTATTTATTAACAGTGATTTAAATGCACAGGATTTGGAATTGATGATTCAGTATGAAGTATTTTAGGATAAGAACCTAACTAGGTAGTGAAGGAACCTTCTGGAAATAAAATGTTGATAGAGGGAATAAATAGTTTTTAGGTGTATTTTGAATAATTTATATCAATTTATGGTTAATTGGGATACAATTTGAAAAATATGCTTAATAAACAGTGCCATTTTATTAAAAACTGCTTCACATCATCATATTGCCAGGAAAATATTTTTTTTTATTTTTTCCTAATAACCTGTTAACATCTTTTTCATCAGGGATGACTCTTTCCTAGTGTATGAGAAATTGTGTGTGTGTGTGTATAGATAGATACATATATTTATATTATATATGTATTTCCACACCAAATAACTAAAGAGACAAGTAAAGCTCAAGGTATAGTAATTCAGTTTTGGGGGAAAGAGGTATACAATTTTGGGACATTTGGTTGAAAACGTTTTCATATCACTCGTTTTCTCTTGTCATTATTAAATATGTAAGTGATTAGGTTAGTCAAGGCATATTGCTGTGTTATTAATCAACTTCATGCATGGCTCAGGAATCATCGGGACAATTCTGGAAACTATTTTTGTCTCATAATTCATTTCTTAGAGCTGGCATCAAAATTTAATTCCTCTGACATATCAGAAGTGACACAATTTACATAGGCATGCTTATTACATAGAAGCTTTTAGTAAAGTACAAATAAGTATATGATGGCTGGAAAACTCAGGTGTCTGTCTAGCTACTATGAAAAATGTATCAGTAAATGATAAGAATGATATGCCAGAATATTCTCTTCTAGAGTGAAAACAAATGAAAATAACTACACTGTAACATTTGTAGTGTGTAATAAATTTGAGCATTAATTTTTGTCACAAGCTACTGTAGTATATAAATTTTTAGTAAATTGTTCTGTAGCACTTAATTATAACAAACATGGAATTGTAAGCAGTTATCCCCTCATAGGAAGAAAACAACTGTAAGATTTTTAAAATATTATTTAAAATTCTAAGCTAATTGCTTAATTTTTGTAGAATTTGTCTATCATTTATCTATTTCTTTTGAATAAAAGTATGGATTTAGCTTCACAGTAGATATTTTAACTCCAATTACTTCCAAATATAAAATTTCAAGTTAGAGTTACCATTAAGCTATTCTCCTTTCCTTTCTTTGCTTATGCCCACACCAAGGATTTGAACTGTGCAGGAATTTCTTAATCACTGTTACTGGAAGTAGTTTTGTTGTCAAGGTGTATACCTCAACTGCTGATAGCAACTGTTAGTTCTACTCTTTGACAAAAAGATTGTAGTTAAAACTAGCTTTTCTCACCAAATATGAGTTGAAGCAATTATTTTCCTCCTATTGAGATCACACAATTATGCGTTTTTCTGAGTCCATGACAAGAGGCCAACATACAAGGCTCTTTTTGTATTTCAACCTTTGAATGGGATCCAAGAGAGTCTTATACTAAACTCTATGGTATGATGGATTGTGATCTAGCAAAGTTCCAGGATTTTGAATGAACAAAGATATTAGAAAGTTTACTTTTAATTTTAGGAATTTATTATGAAACAGAGTTGCATTAACTATTTCTTTCTTCTTGCAGTCATAGGGGGAAATAACTGCTTTTTAGTTCAGTGGATAAATATTCTCTTAGAAACATTCAAGCCTGAGAGGAGAAAAACTGATTAACTGTTGATAGAAGTTATATGTTTTGAAATGTCCTCACAGGCAGCATTAGTTTTTTCATGAAAAGTATTGTATTTTCATTTAGTGGATATAAAATTGCCAAATAATTTAAATATTAAAGCCATCGATGACTAAACTTTCCTGCTTCAAATCTTAGGACATAAATTTTAAAAAAAAGGAGGCATTAGGAACTATTAAGGTAAATTATTGAGTGATGGCTAGTATTGCTGTTTGACAAGTGTTCTGTGTGATCAATAGTCTGGACAACTTAATACTTAAGAAAATAATTGTGTTCTAAGTACTGAGATGAGGATACTGTTTCTTTTCTTTCTGAAACCTATAAGATTTTCTTTATATTTCATGAAGGATTTAAATAATCCTCAGGAGATGACCTTTCTAAAGAAGAGGATATCTTCCTTATTATTCTGTATCCTGAAGTTTCTTTTAAGTGTATGACATTTCCATAGAACTTTAAATAGAAATTTTAAAGGACAGAACAGGAAGTACATTCATTATAATAAAAAGTATCTGGCTATATGACCCCAATAAGACAAGTTAAATATATTAACACTACTTATTCCATATTGAAAGGCCAGATGGTAGCCAGAAAAAAATCACTCTGCATAAAGCCTGATTCAGTGTGTACTCTGACACTTACAGCCATTATCCCATAATCCTTTACGGAAGTGATCAACAACCGCTTGCTCCTTTATTTCCTGGCTCTGTCTTATGCATGTGCATAATTGATTCCATATATGAAGAGAAGTCAATAACTAGAAGCTTGACTTTTATACCTTTTCTAGCACTTAAATTATTAAGCATATTACTATATATAACAATGTAAAATTTGATATATTTTACAAATAAAATTTATATTTTATTACATATCCATATCTAGTATCCTTACTAGAAATTATTTTAAATCTTTGATCTTATATTTTTTTAAATACAATATTTCAAAGACACCATTTCCCAATGTGCATTGCATACAACTCTAAACGTTAGCAGAAACTCAAAAATAAAAGGAGTAGTTAACATTTTTGGAAACTGCTTAACAAATGTCAGCAGGTTTTGTTACCTGTACCTGTTTGTAGTGCTTCTTAACACCTTTTACTTGTTAAAGTATATCATGGATTCCCAAGAGAAGAATAGAACCTGCAGCATTTTCCAAACTAATTTTACTTTAAAACTTTGTATCTTTTAATTTATTCAGGAGATGTTTGATGACTATGTGAATCACCATAGTAAACAAACCTGAACAAGTCCCTACTGTCATGGAGCTTATGTTCTAATAAACTAGTCTCATAGAACTAGTGCGCTACAGAGCCTTTACAGTAGCTATCAGACTGGGAGCAAGGAACTACATTAAATGCTTCATATATATTATCTCATTTAATCTTCAGAACAAAAATGCTTCATATATATTATCTCATTTAATCTTCAGAACAAACCTGTAAGTTAAGCACTATTATCATTCTCATTTTACAGATGTGAAAACTGAAACCTAAGAGAAATTTAGTTCACATATTTTAAGGTCATATGTCTAGCAAGTGATAAAGTCTGGGTTCAAACCTGAGCACTCTTAACTACCCTATGTTATATAAAAGACTGATCCTTTATAATAGTCTGCCCTGCATAAGACATGACAAGGCAAATATTTTGTCATATATATTAAATTTGATGCTGTAATTTTAGTTTCATAAGATGAATAAACTGAATGGTAGAAAGTAGTAGCAGGAATTCGGGCACTAATGGGCTGTTCAACCTCTGACTTTTAAAGTTTCTTCCAATGCTGAGAATTCTGTGATTTTATGAAATATTCATAATCCACATGATGAGTCACTCTTTGTGATTCCTGCCACCTTTCTCCTCTGCCAACTGGTGTGGTCCTACGTAGCTAATCATATAAAGCATGTTTAGGTGCTTGTATGTAGTTCTATCTCTGATAAAATGCAATCTAAATGGAACCTATCTTGAAAGAAAAAGCAATCCATTATTTATATTATCTCTATCTTTTGCTCTTCCATTGGTACAGTCACTCAGGAGTTAACTGGATGTGTTTTGTGTAGCTCTTGCCAATAGACTGTTTAAGCTGATATATTTAGTCTCTCCCCTCATAGTACTAATATTATGTAATTCAGGCGATTTTGAAAAAGATTACTCACGTACTGTCAACTGCCAAGATTAAAAAGTATAAGCTTGCCACCTTGTGTTTTTATTTACCTTTAGTTCATTTTCCAGTAAGAATTTTCTCCAAACATGTCTATTTTATTGTCTTTACATGTGTGCTTTTATTTCACTGTCCCAATATTTTAGGGAAGTTCCATTTCCCTATCACTTTCCTGTAAATATTTCTAACCCATACAGATGTAAAAGACCACTAAGAGCTGCTAGTGAAATTAGGGCAAACAGAACACAGAAGACACAGAACACAGAAGTTTGTAATGACATTGGAATTTGGAGAATTTACTGCACAGATACAAAGAAAAGTGAACTGGGCAGAGAATTATAGGTGCATGTGATGAGTAGTTCCCTATTAGTATAAGGAACTAAAATTTGTGACTTGCTTTTTAAATATAAATTAAAAGAAATTAGAGCAAATCTCAGGTTATGCCTTGGATATGTTTTATTTAAAATGAAGGGTGGAAGTAATGCTAGCATTCTAGGAATTGCATATATCATTTAGTGTTTTAGCAATCCTTGCCCCTAATCTGAGAATACATGGGATCGTATTGTGCCTGACAACACATTATCCAGGTGTCATGGTAGAGAAACAGTTGAAAATCACTCTTCTAAAGGGATCTGTTTTGCAATGTGTCTCATTCCCACTGGCAAAATCATAGAACATGAATTTCAGTTCTACTGAGAAGAGACAGGTAAATCAGATCTTCCTGAGATTTCTTTCTTAAAGCTCTGCTCCATACATCCCTCTTTCCAGCTTACATATGGCATCCTTGCTAGCATATATGAAGGCTGTACCTGTTCATTCTCTTTATTAGCATTTACTTTTCTATGAGTGCTTCTGCCACTCTTTAGCTTCTTCCTGTCCTGGTATCAAACTGCTACACTGGGTCTTTTGAGAGCTGAGACACTGCTATCACCACACATAGCATCAGCAGATCTGTCAGAATCTAACCTTTGTTTCCCTGGTGTCTCAGTTTCTATTAAGTTGTTTATGTCCAAATTTGACTTTGTGGCAGAAGCTGTCTGAGTTGTGGACTCAGAATTATGCTAATTTACCTGATTTTTTCCATCAACTCCTCCTTCCTAGACACTCCATAAGGTATATATAAATCCTCAATTATTCTGTGTATTTTTTTATTTGACCCTACTTTTTTATTCCTATTCTTTATAATTTATGGAATACTCAGCACAATTCTCCCATTGTGAATCTGAGGGCACAATAATTAACCCTACGGAAGGAGGACAAAAGGCAACCCTTCTCCCTTACTCCTATATGGCATTGCTAACTAGTACCATCTTAAAAAGCTATCTTCATTATAATAGTAGTGAGAATATGTCCTAAAAATCTGAAATATACTCTTTCTTGAAGAGAGTTAGTAAATAACATTTAGGACCACAGTTCTTACTGAGAGCGACCTCTTTAGATGGTCCTTCTGCGTATTCCTCCCTGTCCTTCTGTTTTCATGATTATGTTCAGAGGAAGGGAGAGGAAAGAGAAAACCAGTGTTTAGAGTAAGTGATGCCAAAGACAGGAGAATGGGAGTGTTCAAATGAATGAGCTTATTGATTGGAGGTATTGGGATACTCAGCTTGCATCCTTTGAATGCTTATATCCCTTTGATGCCAATTTATGCCATAATTCCTATTTTAGAACTTTGAATATTCTATTTTTCCTTTCAAAATTAGTTTTGGACAAATATAATTTGTCTTTATTTGTGGTTATCATAACCTCTTCACTTTTGTATTTTTAACTCTTGATAATTATCTTCTTATTGGCTATAATGTTGTGTTGACCATATTTTGCTTTTCTCTGAAGGGCTATGAAATGTATTCTTGGATAGACTTTTCCAGAGAGCTGATTGGAATGTTATGAAATGGTTTATTGAACAGATTCAGTCAGATTTCTACTTTTAAAGTGGAAACCTTCATCTTAGGCTTCTTCTCTTATCCATCTCCATCTCCATGACTTACCCTCAGCTCCCACATAACATCAGAATTAAAACTTTCCCGTTTTTCTCTACTCTGGTCTCTACTTTGTTCTTTTTCAATGATGGATTGTACTCTCTATGACTTTTTAATAATATATAAAATAATATTATATTAATGATATTCATTTCAGCACTATTATTTATATTCCCTATCACCATCACATACTATAATCTCCACCCTAAATAACTGTAGCATACTTCTACAGTAAATTATTACACACACACACACACACACACACACACACACACACACACACACACACCCCAGAGTATTCTATATCAACATCCTTTTCCATACATATTTCCCTTACCTTATAAGACATAATAATTTATCAGTAAAGAAGTCCTTTTTTGAGGCCCTAATGGTCTATATTATATTTTGACTTCATTTAATCCAGGTTAAAACGCCTAGCATGTAGTAGGAACTTGGTAAATGTCACTAGCATTCATTTGCCTTGATCATCAAAGCAGTATTCTAATATTTTTGTGATTCTTATGCATATTTAGGAGATTAATTAAACAAAAATTTTTATATACACTGGTGTTGCTCCTTAAAGTGGTTTTCTGTTTTCAACTCATCAAGGTAAGTTTCTTCTCAATTTATCAATATGGTGAGTATCATGTTGCTTCGTCTGTGTGCTGGAACACTCAGAACATAGGCCTTATGCCCATCTGCATAGAAGAGAGAATCTCTTAAACTGCTCCATGGTTCCTGAGAAAGAATAGGTCTTGTGGATATTATGAATAAGTGGTGGATAATGACATTTTTTTCCTTGGACATTTTAATGTCAAGTTCTCTTGGCAGGGCAGATCACAAAAATATTTTGTGACGTTGTCTCAGTAATAATGAGGAGGGTGACTCATCACATGGACTAACATATTAGCAATGAGAAATTCAGCCCTGTTTGCTCGGCCAGCCTTTTATCCAGAATTCACCTTGATCATATTAGTACTTTAATCATTTACTTGAGAGAACTGTCATTTTGAGAATGATAGTTCAGATGATGTTTCTGAGAATAAGTTTCTTCAAAGAAGTTGAGGGAAATGCAGATTCTATGTCAGTTATCTTAGTGTTTTACTATCATGAATTACTAAAAAATAGATGACAGACTAGATAAATAGGTAGATAGGTAGGTCGATACATAGGTAGATACATAGGTAGGTAGGTAGATAGGTAGATGACAGACAGACTGGGACAGAGTTGTAAGCATCACTGTAATAGCTTGAAATCAAACCAAGGCCACTTTGGGTAAATGGGAGAAGTTGCATTTAAGAGTCATAAAGTTCTTCCCTCAGAATGGTCCTGAAAATCAATATGCATTCTTAACCAAGGTTTCTAAGTAATTTCTGATAGAAAATCAGACACTCTTGACAGGCTATGCTAAGAAGTGTAGAGCAAGTTAGTTCTACTGACTTCAATAATTAAGTCAGTCCTAGGCAATCAAATATAGCTCACTGCCGATGCTTAGGAACAAACAATGTGCCAGTGTGTTGGTAAGAAAACTAAGCATGGTAAACAGTTAGTTGTGCCTTTTGGGTAGATGATTTCTGTTAAACCTTTAATTTTCTTAGGAAGTTTCTCTTTTGGATATTTCCTCAATAGCCTGTTTCCTCAATAGTATCCCACAAAGTTAAACCTGAATTTAATCAGCCTGTAGATGAGAATCAGAAAGAAAATCTCACATCAGTATTTTCAGGGAAGGTGGTTGGGATATTCTGGGATCAGTGTTGGCAGATACTCAGATTGTCAGCCTTCAATATTGTTCTTCCATTTTATGTGGTCATTAGTGTTGAGCAAAGCACCCCAGGGTTTTATAATTAAAGGGAGTAGCTTACCTCAGAAAGAATCCCTGAAGAGGTTTTGTTGGTGCAAATAATAAAGGCACAGATGTAGAGGTAGCTGATAAAACTTCTTGTACAAAGGCCTTCTGTATCCATTTGTGCATAATTGAGTTCTGTATATGACACTGTTCTTGAATGGAAAACAATTGATATCTCTGTGCCATCTGTTATCTTGTGTCTGTGCCAAGTGCTAGCACCATAGGGTAAAAACAGTGGTTTGTGAGCACTGCAGTGTTCTAATACTCACTTGGAACCTTGGAACCAGGAAGGGTTCCTCAGACTGTCAAACTAATAAAATACAGTGATGCTTTTAAGTAGGCAAAGTTATTACTCAGAATGTTACCTTTTGGTGAATCACATTTATGGAGCAATCAGTAAAACCCAAGAAAGCTTAATTCTTTTTTTTTCCTGGAAAAATATCTCAGTTGCAGATAGCTAATGGTGATTTGATAAGGTGGATGACACCAGTGTTGATGCTGTAGGATAACTTGATGAGATCTGTGATTCTTCTGTCAAATGTCTCCGTTTTCACTTGAATACCTGATTATTGAAATAATGTAGGATTTATGAAGGTGTTCCTTGACTCTGTTATTTCATGATCAATGTATGATACCACCCCAGATCCACTGTTGGCCAACTCTTTGTTAGCTCCAGGGTAAAACATTCAAGTAAAGGTTTACTTAGTTGTAGGAGAGATGCCATATTTCACTACTTGACATTGAGAGTGGATTTTCCCACTGTGGTCTGATTTTCTTTATAAGTGCATAGTATGTTGTTGCCAGCGCATGCTATTTTGAGTAGCAGAACATCAGGGAGGGGATAAGTGTGCCTTCAAGAAAACTGACCTTTCTCTAAAACATTATCTGTCTTAACCATACTATAAATCACCAGAATTACAAAGAAGTGAAACATTAGCAGGAACTTTAATAGGATAAAGCAAGGTACTGACTTATCAATTTAGCATCCCATGGCATCTAAATACTTACATGTATAATTACATATAAATGCATACTCCTCTAGGGTCAGTTCAATTTTTGTCAACGTTTTCTCTAGGAGAAACACTTGTTTTCAAGAAACTGTACTGGCTTTCTCAAACAGATCAAATAAATTAGTAGAAAATGATGTTAATAAATAAATTATTGCCTGCCATTGTATTATCTTACATTTTTTATTCTTTTTTTCAGTTTTCAAATAAAAATTTATTCTTTATTAAAACAGCTAAATTTGAATAATACAACTGAATTAACAGGAAAAATTAAACTTTTATTGAACTACTACTATACACATTGATCTGAGGTAGACGCTCACTGCAATTTATTTATTATTTTTTAAAGTTTTAAAATTTTTTATTGGAGTATAGTTGATTTACAATGTTGTGTTAGTTTCAGATGCACAGAAAAGTGAATCTGTTATAAATATACATATATCCACTCTTTTTAGATTCTTTTCTCATATAGGCCGTTACAGAGCATTGAGTAGAGTTCCCTGTGCTATACAGTAGGTCCTTATTAGTTATCTATTTTGTATATAGTAGTGTGTATATGTCAAACCCAATCTTCCAATTTATCCCTTCCTGCTTACGCATGGGTAACCATAAGTTTATTTTCTACTTCTGTAACCCTATTTCTGTTTTGTAGATAAGTTCATTTGTACCCTATTTTTTAGATTCCACATATAAGTGATACCATATGATATTTGTCTTTCTCTGTTCCCCTGAAATTTAAAGATAAACTAATAATAGCCTTTTGGGGTTAATATTGAATGATAACTATTACTAAACAAGGAAGAGAATGTGGTAAATACTAATTTTGCACAGTAACAATGGTGATCATTTGTTGAACATTTATTATGTCAACAATATCTAAGGTCAGAAAATATCTAAATATTGGCTCTAATGCTTCCAACCAGTGATCTCTGTAGTTTTTCATTGAGTGTTTCTATCTATAAAATGATTCTGAGTATGCATCTCCCATATGTGCTCATCTGTAGAGTATGTATATACTTTTATTTTTTATTACTTCTTTTTAACCACTTTCACATCTGTTTCATTCAGTCTTCATGAGAACTCATCGACAAAGATGAGTCTCTACTTAAAATTCACAAAATAAAGACTAGAACATTGAATCTGATCAAAAGTATGTGGCTGGGTCCCAGTCACCTAGACCATCAGCTTCAGTGACAGGAAGGGATTTCTGGTTCCTTGTCTATAGCTCTTTGTACTTTATTCTTCCCTTATTTCTTTGTAATAATCTTCAGAAGGCCCTAAAGGAGAAAATGAATGAAAAAAGAAAGAAAATACACTACTGAATATTGAAGAACAATTACTATTTAAAATAAAATTGGGGAGGGAAATTCAGCAAATGCCTACTTAGAGATTTCAGTACTAACTATAATTTAGAATGACTGTTACTAAGTTTATTGCTAAAGTTTTCCTGGTGGCTTGGATATTAGAGATGAAAGAGCAAAACAGAAACTTCAGTTGTATATACATGTTGGATTTTTTTTAACAGAATATTAGAACATGAAAATAACTTCTAGTTCTTTTGCATATTGGCAATTGCAACCATTTCTCTAATGCAGTATTTTGATATGGCTGCCAGAGCAGGTCCAGTTCAATAGTTAAAGAGAAACCATAGTGTCGTAAATCAGCTGTATAAGATTTTAACTGGTGAATGGATGGACTGTGTAAATATTCTTGACAAATGTGATGGAGATGACTGGATACAAGTATCCACTGGAAATCATTGTCCTGATTTGGACATAGTGGCACTGATTTGCTGATTATAGATGTGTGAGCAGGAATCATTTATTTTCTATGATGGGATTTTATGATTTTATTGATTATATTTTGCATATTTGTATAATAAATAAACTTTTACTCAACATTCTTAAAGAATAGAATACATGTGGAAAAGGGAGAAAAATTAGTAGAAGGTATATTTCATGTTGCATCTACAAACCTTCATTGAGGCCTTTCCTTGTAGGATAATCCAAAACCCAGGCCAAAGTTATTTTTGGAAGATTATAGTTAGGTAAATGTGAGCAAAGGATCTTAAGGATACCATATAAAATTATTTATAAAAATTCGTTAAAAATAGAAAATACATTTTATACATTACATTTATACATTAAAAATGGAAATAGGATCATTAACTTCCCTAGAGACTACAATTCCTGATTAATTTCCCTACTACAGTTTTACGAATCAGAAATGCATGTCAGGTACTATTTTGAAATACCAGGAAAATTAAGTAGTGAGTATAGTTTGTTGTTTTGGTAAGATAAATAAAGAAACAAGGCTCAGGATGTAAATGCTAGTAGCTATGTCTGGAAGTTTAGAAGTCAAGGATCTAAGTTAAGATGTTCATTAGAACCATGCAAAATATTTTTGTGTATCCTTATTAGAATAATATATCTATATTGTTAGTATTATACTTATAGTCATATTTATACTAATATTAGTGATTTATTAATTCTACATTAATAATAAATTAATATTCAAACTAATTTCATTGAGCATGCAGTAGGTATTATGAGGTCACATTTTGTTGGATGAAGAAGAGAATTAGTCAAAACTCTCTTCTCTGTGTTTTTTCAACTTTTATTGAAGTATAATTGATTTCTCACAGTGCTTGACAAACTGATTTGCATTTGGTAGTATTATGAAGTATATGTAACTTATAATTTTTATTTCTTATCTACTAGTTCAGACTCAGAGTTTCTTAAAGGTAGAAAAAATGTCTTGCATGGTGTTTCACATGATTCCTCATCTCAGTATATTTATTTACTGACTTAAGTGTGTACTATTTTCCAAGGAAAAATATTAAAGATATTTTAAAATCAGGGATGGTCAGAACTTTTCAAAATTTTAAACATAGACATTTTTATGAAGCCGAATACTAACCCAACTGTGTTTATGTTTCAGTCAATGCGTCTATATAGAGAAAGTCTAGGAAAAGGGCCTATTTTGCAAACTCAGTATTTAATATAAATGTACAGTTTCCAAAGTACATCCTAAAATGTGTGAATGGAGATACAAATATCATCTTGCATCTCTGAATCACTCTTCAGGAAAGATATAGCACTTTTTAATAAGGCTTCTGTAATATTTTCCCAATGTTTGCAAATGTAGCAACTATGATTTGGCAGAGGTAATGAAAGCATTTCTTCCTCTGTTACCAACAATGGCTCCCAGAAGCTGCAATTTCAGATTTATAGTTACATGATATACAAGAATTTACAGCAGATTAAAAAGTGCTTTGCTTCTTCTGTCATTACCACTAAGTGAAACATAGTGAAACGATAGGTGGGTTTTTTTTTTCATAGTTGTTGGCTGTTTTGAAGTATATCCTGAAAGCTCCACTATAGGGCCCTATAATTAATGTAAATAGCATAACACATGGCTATCTAAATCACTACCTATATCCCTCATTTCTACACAAACGTATTTAATGTACTTCTTGACTACTAGCATGTATGCTAAATGTTTTTGTTAAATTATGATAAATGGAGAAGCTGTTTTTGATACCTAAATTAACATAATATATTAATTGAAATATTTTCTCCATATGAGTGGTTCCTAAGTCTCTTCATGAGACTGTTTATCTTTGTTATAAGTCAAACAACTAAAATAAAACAATGTGATCACTATATTTGATGATAGAATTTTGCAGCCACTGGTATTATAATCATTTCGGTTTTGTTTTCTTTTTTTTTTTTGGTTTTGTTTTCTTGCTTTGTTTTATTTGTTGTTTTTGTTGAAAATATCTTATGTATAAATAGTACATGAAGAGTCTTTAACTTTTAAAGAAAATAAGATAACTAAAGCATCCACTAAATACAAAAAAAAAATATTTTGAAGGAAATCATAAGCCAGGAGCAAAAACTAAAAAACCATACAACTTCTACTTGTAATATTTTTGGTGATGGAGTTCATTTTTTATAGCTCCTTGCTGCCAAGACTAAAGCAACACATCATCTACTATGATTGACATAAGATTAGGCTTCACAATTTCATAGCAAGATTTTCAAGGATAATACTTTTGCTGAGTTCCCCTCTTTAGTTCTGAAAATTTCTACACCTACTAAGTTTACTATTGTGTCAGTGATCCATAGTATCTAGATATACGATTTTTAAAAGATGAATGAATTAATATTTCATTTGTCAAAGTAGGAATCTATTTCTTAAATATATTCCTTTGACTTAGAGCAAACGTGGCTATATATAACAGGCTTCTATATATAAAATGCAACATTTAAAATATATTTTTGGCAGATCTACATAGTTTCATGTTTTACCTAATTGGGGCCATTATCAAATAACCATTTCATATTTGGATGTAGAAATATGGGCTGAGATAAAATAAATGGATTTTCTAATTATAATTTTTTACTTTGAACATAGAAAATGAGCAGTCTCTCTGTTTTTTATTATTAATATTTGTCTATCCATGTGAAAGGAAGAAAGTATTAAAAATTTAACTCATTCTCATTTCCACCACTTTTATTTAATGTTTTCAAAGCTACTTTACATTATCCTTAAAGAAAAAAGTGAGGGTCTTTGACTACTAAAAGTAAGCCATAAAAAGGATTTCTGAGGATGGAATTTGAAAATTGACATTTTTTTCTGGTATAAAAGTTTTAGAGTTAATTTTTACTCTTTTTGAGCTTGATGATAAACATGGCATGTGGTCATGTTAATCCTAATATTCTACTCTATTAAATATAACTTATATAACACAGAATTGAGAATTTGGTCCCCTTGTCCTTAGTAGCATAATTTGGATTGAATTTCTCTCGTCTTCTATCCTAAATTCCAAGGGAATTATGAAGTTTGAAAGATATAAAGCAATAGTTTGTACATATTCTAAGACCTAAATTTTATTAAAATTACAATCAATCTCGAACTAGCTACACATTAGCTTCAATTATGATGCATATAATCTTAAAGAGCAGATGAGTAAGAAAAGTATATTTACTTCCTAACTGTGAAGTTATTTGCCAGCATCTGCCATTGTAGAGACTTTTGGGGACCAACTTTGCTTATATTTTCAAAGGATTATTTGTAAATTTGTTTACATGTATTGCAGATTATATACATAAAGCAAACTTCTGCCTGGCCCTCTAACTAAATGTTAAGCTGCTTTTCTTACTCTCTGATTCAAATTATAAAGACATACCAAATGCAACCATTGGTTCCAGAGGAGCCAATTAAGTGACTGTTCTATATTCATGGGTGAAAAAAAAACTTTGATGTAAACTTTGTTCAGTTTCCACAGTGGTGGTACATTGGTATTCTTAATAGACCCTATTCTCTTTTTTCCATACTCAAGGAAGATATTAATCTCTCTTTACTGTGCCACATACCTTTCCTTCCTTAAAAATGCAGAATATCTACTCTACTGAATACCTTAATTTTCCTGTTACCTTTATCTTTGCCAAAATACATTTTCATAAAACTTGTTCTCTTACTTTGCCTTTTGCTTACTTCACATTCCTGTTTCCAATGTCTCATCTTTTTTTCTAAACATCTCCAATAGGAATTGCATTTGCTAGAGAAATCCGTGAGTCACACCTATAAATTGATGTTTCTTATTCCTATGTCTTATTTGCATATTGGAACCACAATATTCAACAATCCTTTTTTAACCTATTCAAAATTGAATTTTCTATGTCAAAACCACATTTTTTTATAGACCTCTCAATTCCTCTTTAATTCCATCAGAAAATAAATTTTCTTGAGAAACCTTTTTCATGAAACAATTAAGTTATCACTTCCTAAACTTAAAACTTAATATAAAATGTAAAATTTCTTGTCCCAGATTTTCAAGAATTGGTTCTATGATCATTGGTAAGCTACTGCATCTTCTAAATGCAGATTCTTCTGTGTTATAGATTCATCTTTCATTATATAAAAGGGTGAACTAGATGATTACCACAGTTTGTTAAGTCCTAAATCTATTCTAAGGTGATAGGTTAATGAGTCAATTCTATTTATTTTCAGTTTTATTTTAAATTGAACTAATTTTTAAAATGGAATTTTATAGCATGTATCAATTTCCAACACTCAAGGACAGTTACATGACATCATAGTCTACAGACCAAATTCAAAATTTACTGTAAAATCTAGTATGTTGTTTTTCATTTACTGTGTGTTGTAAAATAAAACATGAGCACAAATTGAGGCTATTGAAATTTCATTTTCTGAGAAGGTTATTCTGCTTAATTGAACTTCTTGGTTGACTTACAGTTAAGTAAAAGGCCAGTTTTATTGAAATGATCCTTACTTCTTATGATTCTGAAATATTCCTTGCATTGATGAATACAAAGGATAGAAAAGGTTGAGGTTTTGAAGATTTAGTTTCTTCTGGTTCTTCTGCTTCTTCACTAAAGACTCCATCTCAGACATCGTTTGACTTTGTTGCTAACAAATCAGTGTTCCAGCTTTCATCTAAACCTTTATTTTAGCTTTGATACCAGCTTGTTGAATTATATGGACACACAAATAAGCTCTAAGAGGCTTTAAAGGGACTGGATTTTTTTAGCTGATTTCATCAATAAAAATATATTGCATAACTACTCTTACCAACCTCCTAAATTTCATTCAGATCATCAGCTGACTTTAATAGTGTGCTGTGATGTAATTAGTTTACATTTTGGTACAACCTCCTTATCTTGTCACAGGCATGTAACAGTTTGTGAACCAGACCTGGACCTTAGACTATACATTAAATTGTGCAACACCAGATAATTGACCTTAAAATATTTTCTGAATAATAATATTGTGAATACATTTTCTTTCTTTTCATGTTGCCCTTTTTTCTCATAAAACAAAGGGAGGATCTAGTTAGTTGAAGATTTCTATAATGTCCATGTTAAATGTACACTTCCCCAAAATTAACAAAGAACTAAAGCATAAAAGTTACCCAAAAAGAATAGGTATTATATTACTTATATTAAAAATTCCTTTTACATTGAAATTATTACCAAATCTATGTTGCCAGGAGTTCCTTGGCATTATTTATATATTTTTTTAATTGATATATAAATGAAATATAACATTCTATTAGTTTCAGGTATACAGCGTAATGATTAGATATTTGTATATATTGTGAGATGATCACCATAATAAGTCTAGTTTACATCCATCACCACACATAGTTACAATTTTTTAATAAAAAAGTAAGACTATCTCAAAGTAACCATCTACCATTTCAAATGTAGGCACATATGTAAATAATTTTGAAGTAGAAATAGCTATTTTAAATACTCAGTCCTATATTTCATTGCCTAATATTAGAAAAAAGCACAAAGACTCTTTCTTTGGATACACTATTGTAGTCTAGTTAGGCTTGTGCCCACTTTTAAAGAGTGATATTACAGTAGAATTTTCTTTTTTGTATTTGCCTTTTTGACTAAAAGAGCTGTATGTTTAATTAAAATATCAGGAAAACAATCCAATATAGTGTTCTCTTCTGACTCAACATTTTTTTCTTGTGTTTTCAAGAAAGAACACACAAGCAAGAGAATTTTATTAACTAAAACTTGAGGTAGTATTGGGGACAGTGAAGCAGTTGCACTGATTCTCCTGAGCAAAGCAATGGAAAGGGTGAAGAATGCTGCTTCCCAGGGAAGCCATACATAATGAAAATATTATATGTTGGGGACATTTGGTCACAATAAGAAGAATGTAGAGAATAGAGTAGCAGAAGCTAATGTGTAAAATATTGATGGAAGAGAGAAAAAGAAGTTTTTATAGATTGAGGAAATTTAGAAGAGAAACATAAGGTTTTGACAAGATGAGCTGCTTAAGATGCAACTCCTCCTCAATTTTTTTTTGTTGTTTAGTTTGTTTCTGTAAGTCATTACTTAGTAAAGATTTAGCGAATTCTTTAGACAGATGACTGAATGTGAAATCATGATGCTACTGACCCTATGGGTGATTTAATAATGTATGAATTGTATTCATTTATACTGTTTCACCCTCATTAGATTTTTAAACAAAAGATCAAGTCTGAAACTCTGCAAACTCATGAACAGATATAAAATTTTGTCGTTTACGAATCTTTAGGAGAAAGCTTCAGGGATTTGCTGTGATGAATGCTGAAAACAGAGGTGTTCCAGTCAAATCAGTGATTATAATCATAACTCTTGATCACTAGTGTAACAAGTTTAATATTTTGCAATTTTATCATACTACTCCACTGAAATATCTTACACATACCCATGTGCATGTATGTAAACTAAATAACTACAAGAGACTGTTTTTTTTTTTTTGGAATGTCTCATTTTTTTGTTAGTAAGACATATTGCTCATGCATTTAAAAAACTTGTATAACTATTAGCAACATTTTTTCCCAAGCATATAACAACTTAATTGCACCACCTTGCACAAAGTTGACCATTATAACCATTTAAACAACAAGAAAAATGTAAATAAGACAATGAGGATGGAACAGGAACAAAGGACAGGAAATATATTTTTTCAACTTTATTTGGGTATCATTGACAAAATTATGATATTTAAGGTGTAACATGATGATTTGATATATGTATACGTTGTGAAAAGATTCTCCCCATCGAGAATTAACACATCCATCACTTCAGATATTTGCCTTCTTTGTGTGTGTGTGTGTGTGTTTGTGTGTGTGTGTGTGTGTGTGTGTGTGTGTGTGTGTGTGTGTGTGTGAAAACATTTAAGTTGTTCTTTCTTAAGAAATTTCAATTATGCAGTACGGCATCATCTACTATAGCCATGATGTTAAATATTAGTTCCTCAGACCTTATTCATCTTATAGCTGAAAGTTTGTACCCTTTTACCAACTTCTCCTTATTTCCTCTATACCCCAGGTCCTGGCAACCACTTTTCTGCTCTGTTTTTATGAGTTTGACCTTTTAAATTATAGATACAGGTATAGATATAGGTATACTCCATCTATAAGTGATTTCATGCAATATTTGTCTTTCTCTTTCTGACTTATATCCCTTAGCATAATGCCCTCAAGATCCACCCATGTTGTTGAAAATGGCAGAATTTCCTTTTTTTCTCATGGCTGAATAATATAGCTCATATGTTTTGAATATTAACCTCTTATCAGATATGTGGTTTGTGAATATTTTCTCCCATTCCATGGATTGCCTTTTCAGTTTGTTGGTGGTATTTTCTGTTTGTTTGGGGTTTTTTTTATTTATTGTTTTTTTGCTGTGCAGAAGTTTTTTAGTTTGATGTAATTCCACTTGTTTATTTTTGCTTTTGGTGTCTTTGCTTTTGTATCAAATCCAAAAATAGCATTGTCAAAACCAGGTCAAGGAGCTTACCCCCTAAGTTTTCTTCTAAGAGTTTTATGGTTTCAGATCTTATGTTTAAGTCTTTAATCCATTTTGAGTTGATTTTTCTTCTATCAAGTAAAGTTGTGAGACACAAAATCAATATATATAAAATAGTTGTGTTTCTATACACTAATGATGAACTATCAGAAAAAAAAAAGAAATTAATAAAACAATCCAGTTTACAATAGCATTAAAGAGAATAAAATACTTGGGAATAAATTTATCCAAGGAGTTGAAAGATCTATATACTGAAAACTATGAGACATTGATGAAAGAAATCAAAGAAGACACAAATAAACAGAAAGACATTTGTTGCTCATGGATCTGAAGAACAAATATCGTTAAAATATCTGTATTGCCCAAAACAATCTACAGATTAAATGAAATCCTGATCAAAATTTCAGTGACATTTTTTACAGAAATAGATAAAAAAATCCTAAAATTTTATGGAACCAAAAAGACTCCAAATAGCCAAAGCAATCTTGAGAAAGAAGAACAAAGCTGGAGTCATTATGCTTCCTGATTTCAAACTATATTACAAAGCTATAGTAATCAAAAAGATATGGTATTGACATAAAAACAGACACATAGTGTTACCAAACCAAACTGGACTACTCACTGGACATGTGTCAAAGCCAATCTACTGACACTGAGTTGTGGTGAAGGAAAGTACAGTGTTTACTGCAGAGCACCAAGCAAAGAGAGTGGGTAGCCAGGGCTCAAAAGACCCGAACTCCCCAATAGCTTTTAGGGAAGGGTTTTAAAATATGTGTGAGGGAGAAGTTTGCTGGGTGCCTGATAAGCTCATGTACAATTCTCTAATTGGTTGATGGTGAGGTAACAGGGTGGTATTTTAGGAATCTCAGTGATCAGTTATCTGGCTCCAACCAGTCTGCAGTCTACTTGCTGGTGGTCAGCATGCAGTTAACTTCTTTTACCTGATGGAGGTTTTAGTATCTTCAAAACAGCTCAGAGAAACAGCTCAGGATATTATCTATAGCTCTTGAGGAGGAACTAAAGGTCTTTGACTTTGTTTTATGGATAAATTGTTATTATTTTGTCTTGCTTGACTGTTTTCCTTTGTTTCTGTATTTTCTTTTAAAAACCTTTTTTTTTTTTTCTGATTTAAAATATGACTTCCCTGATTGAATTTGCTCTTTGGAACTTGGGGAAGGCCTAGGAGGCTAAAGTTTTTCTACAAAAAAGAGGCAGGGGACTCAGTTTCAGTAGTCCAGTGGAATAGAATAAAGAGTCCAGAAATAAACCCAAGCTAATATGGTCAACTAATCTTTGATAAGGGCACCAAGAATATGCAATGAAGAAAGGATAGTCTTTTCAATAATGGTGTTGGGAAAACTGGACAGCCCCATGCAAAACAATGAAACTGGGACCTTATACCATACACAAAAATAAACTCAAAATGGAAATATATTTCTGTACTGGTTCAGGATACCTTTATCATCATAGTGAGTAATGATGTTTCTAGATCTATTTATACATATATCAAGAATCTAGTTGAGTAAGTTAGAAGCAAAACATTTTAAGTTCCATTTAGATTCTCTCTATGGATACTGCCTATAATGGAGAGGTGCTAATTAAAACAATTTTATTCTTATTAGTAGCCTAGAAAAATTCAAATAATTAAATCAATTGTTTTATTATAAACACGTTGAATTATTTAGAGTTGTTTTATTCTTCACTTTCTTTTAGACCTAGGAACAGTATAAGTAATAAATAGTATCTAATAATCATACAAAGCAAAGCTTCTATAAACAGATTAAGAGTACTGAGAATACTATCATTTTTGTTATGAGGAAGAAATTGCAATTGTTCTATACATTATCCATCATGTGCCTAACTTGAACAATACAAATGTACCAATATTTTCAGTCACATAGCAATAATTCTACACTGTAACTCCAAAATTTTGTCCTGTTGAGAATAGTATTAGAGATATAAAGTAACAATTATTAACAATCTCAGAATGTTTGTGGAGAGAGGTGAATACTAATTTTTTAAAGTGTATCACCAGATCTTTGGGGTTGCTTTCCTGCTAATTATTTACAAATGCTATAGACTATTTTATTTTTAAACTACATTTCCCAAAATTGCCAGTTTCCAAGTTAGACTAACATTATGTTAGGGACTAATTTACAATTTGCTTTTGGCGCTACTTCCTCAATCTGTTGTGCTGGAAAGAACATGGACTTTGAAGTCATGTTGTTTTAGGTCTGAAGTCTGTCACCTGGGCTGTGTGGGATGCTTGAGAATGTAACTTCTCAGATTTTGTTTCTTTATGTGTAAAATGGAGATACACACTTTACAAGGTTGGTGTAGAGCTGAATGAGGTAATAAGTATGTTAAATGTGCTAGCACAGTTATACAGAGTATATAATCCTAAAAATGTTAGCTATTTCAATCCCTGTCTCTTCTAGATACATTAGCCAGACCCTACAAACTTCTCAGTATCTTTTTCCAAGTCCATCCTTTTTTGTATATTTCCCTATTGAATAAATTAGGCTTATTTTAAGACTTGATTAGCAATTATATTGTTCTTTCTGACACCAAGTAAGTGGTGTGTCTTCCAACACCAGTTCTCTGATTCTCTGACATCATCTGGATGTCCAAAATTCAATTCACTTCTGACACTAACTGCCTGCCGTTAGTGCAGATCCTACAAGTTAAAGAGCTCAGTGCCACGAGACCACCTCCACTTCAGACATCAGTCACAACTCCCAGTTGCCAGCCATACTTCTAACAAGCCAACTATAAATTTGGGGGTTCCCATGACTTGGTAGTTCCTCCCCTACCAAGTTTGGTAATTTGCTAAAATGACTCATAGAACTTAGAAAAACACTTTTTCTTGAGTTTACCTGTTTATTATAAAGGTTACAACTCAGAAACAGCTAAATAAAAGAGATGAATAGGGCAAGGTATGGGGTGGAGGAGGGATGCCGTGTCAAGATTTCATAACTTCCTCAAGTGCACCACCCTCCCAGCACTTCAGTGTGTTCACCAACCTGGAAGCTCCCCAAACCCCATCACTGAGGTGTTTTTATGGAGGTTTCATTACATAGGCAAAATTGATTAAATCACTGGCATTGGCATTTGAACTCAGTTTTCAACCTCCAGCCTCTCTCTCCTCCCTGAAAGTCAGGGGGTGGGACTAAAAGTTCCAAGAGTTTTAGGAGATCTGTTCCAGGAATGAAAAACACAGATCATATATATATAACATAATTTATATATATATATGTATTTCCTACCATACTACAGCAATTAATTATTGCCGTCTAAGAATTCATATATTGTTTGTATTAAATTGTGCATACATCTGTTAAAATGTTATCTTTACACTGATACTGTAAATTATATGTTAATCGGAGCCTTTTTATTCATTTTTGTTTAATCTCTTAATATATCATCGTGTACCTAACATTATCTAAGAATTTTCTGAGTATTTATGTGCTTGATTGATACTAATAAAATAGGGATATTTTGAACCTTTATCTGTGTGGTAACAAAATGCTTCAAGATATCACGTGGTCATATCTAAATGGCTAACATCTTGAAGATAAATTAGCCTAGGTTCAAATATGTTTAGTGTCCCTCGATGGCCATAAACAGGTTACTCTCATTCATCTCTTTGAAGTTCAGTTTCTTTACCACTGAGATAGATATAATTATAAGACCATGAAAAGATCTGAGAGAAAGACACACACACACAGAAGCAGAGGAATAGAGGTTGTCATACACTAAAGGTAATAATTTCACTATTTTTATGGGACAAAGGAAGGATTTAATTTGCTGACTTAACACTCCAACTCCTCGATTTTCTCATCTCAGTACTAGACTTTTTTATTTTTAAGGGCACAATTTTCCTAGATCTCCTTAAACGAAAAAAGTCAAAGAGCAGACAAGTGTTACATTAGGCAGGCATTTGACTTGAGAAGAAATGACCCTATTGTGTGCATGTTTATCAGTCCCCTCTAAGGGTTCAATAATTAAGATTCTTACCCTAAAGTTCTCCAAACAGGTGAGCATTCTCCTCTTAAACTGTAACTAATTTTTAATCTATAGTCTCACACTCCCTTAAAGACTTAAAAATGGGTTTTATTAATATTCTTTAAGATAGCTTTGGAAGGTTTTTACTTATTCAAATGTATTTTTTTTTAAATCAAAAGTATTGATTTGCTCACAGTCCTGGTTGTCATTAGAATCTGGCTATTGTTTTTAAGAAATAGAGGCAAAGTTTTATTCATACACAATGTTAAAAGAACTCATGAGCTTGTCTCTGATCCCCTTATTGAGAAACAAACATTAATCACACTTCTCTATAGTCTGGTGTTTTCATTCATTACTCTTTCCAGATAAGTTAGACATTTGTATGTGAATTTAAACATTAGAACCATTCCCCATTTGTAACACTTGGAACCAGTAGGTACAAGAACAGAAAATGCTAAAATCTTAATTTTGTACACTTTTTACTTAATTCCTATCAAAATCCTTAATAAGTTTAAAAGATTACACGTTTGCCTCCAGATAGCTAATCTACAGACACTCATCATGTATATTAATACATGGATAATACAGAAATTCATTTACATGAAGTACATTGCTACCTAAACTGCAATTTGAGTCTGGTTTGAAATCCATCGTTAACATTTTTCTTTAACATAGCAATTTTGTTGCAATACTTTTTTGCTTTCCACAAAACATGTTCCCATTTTGACTTATGAAAGTTTGTGAATTCTAAATGCTGGTGTGAATAGGCCAACATCTACTTCAATTGATAACTTGAATAGGGCAAAAATTTTAAAATCCTCTGAGGAAAAGAGAAAAATCATGAAACATTGGTAATATTTGTAATTGGAAAGAATGAAGCATAGGTTGTTGCTAAGAGCATATATTCTGAATCAGAGTACCTTGTTTGAATCCTTATTCTGCTACTTTTTAGCTGTTTGGCTTTCCTTAACTGCTTTGTGCCTCAGTGTCTTCTATAAAATGACTTATTATTATAAAAAGATAAACTTTTATATATTTATTTATCTATTTATTTATTATATAAAGATAAAGACAGGAATAAAGACACAGACCTACTAGAGAATGGACTTGAGGATATGGGGAGGGGAAGGGTAAGCTGTGACAAAGCGAGAGAGAGGCATGGACATATATACACTACCAAACGTAAGGTAGATAGCTAGTGGGAAGCAGCCACATAGCACAGGGAGATCAGCTCAGTGCTTTGTGACCGCCTGGAGGAGTGGGATAGGGAGGGTGGGAGGGAGGGAGACGCAAGAGGGAAGAGATATGGGGACATATGTATATGTATAACTGATTCACTCTGTTATAAAGCAGAAACTAACACACCATTGTAAAGAAATTATACTCCAATAAAGATGTAAAAAAAAAAAAAGATAAACTGTGTGAAGATTTTGACACAATACCTAGCACTTAGTAAATATTCAGTATCAACAAATATAATTATTATTTTTATTACCATCATCCTCCAGTATAATTGTAGGGAGATATTTTGACAAACTTTTCAACCAGAGATTTTTAACATAAGTGAATCCATTCAGTATAATGTAATGATGTATTTTTAGAATCATTTTATTTAATTGAACAAAACTCAGTCACCTGTTTATTCTCCTAAGCAGTCCTACTTTTAAGCATTTCATATCTAAGTAGACTTTTTTCACGATATCTTATTTTAGTTTCTTAAGATTATTTCATAATAGAACGTACTGATTAACTCTTACACCATGAAAAACTGGTTCTGTCAGAATAGTGAACTTTAACTTTTTTGACACCTGAAGCTTTCTTTCATCATATTCAAAGACTTCATACTGCACCATTTAATCATAACTGCACAGGTTATCCTCACTGGATATTCCAAAGAATGAGATGCTGAGCTCATTAATAGCCAGTGAGCTTAAAGTAAACCTTATTATCACAGAAGTTTTCCATAGGCAGACCTGATTGAAGTATAATGAATATTCTCAGTTTTACATTCTCTTGCTTTTTTGAGGTTAAGGAACCACCTTGGAATCCAAGTAGTTTGGGCAGTATTTTAAATTGCAGTAACGATTACCTTCATTTAGGGATGCTTTCCAATTCAGATTCTATTGAATGTATGAAAACACACTGTGCTTGAAAAGTTTTAACCCAGCACTGTCAGATGTGTTTACAGGGCTAAATCTTCTAGGTTTGGATGAATGACACATTCATATATAATGAGGGTCTAAAAAATCCATTACTTGGGGCTTCCCTGGTGGCGCAGTGGTTGAGAGTCCGCCTGCCGATGCAGGGGACATGGGTTCGTGCCCCGGTCTGGGAAGATCCC
>NW_006773600.1:621957-678847 GCF_000442215.2 Lipotes vexillifer | reverse complement strand
AAAAAAAAAAAAAAAAAAAAAAATCCATTACTTGAAATAACCTAATAGGTGAGATACATTCAAAGAATTCTCATAGAAAATCATTCATAGAAAAAGTAAATATGTATTTTAAGATGTATCCCTGTTAGGTATAATTAATTACATTTATATTCTTTGCCATTTAAAAAGAAATTAATAAGAAGGAAGATAAGTAGTTGCAAATACTTTGTTTTGCTAGACAAATGCAAATATAATTTGAAAGTAATTGTATATTCTCTTAATTTATTTTCATTTGACTCTAGTATCATTAATCTCTACTCCACTTTAGCATTTTGTTTCAATGGCCATATCTCTGATCTTGTAATCACTCTAAATTTCTCTATCACTGAAGTATTAAATTGCGACAAAATTCTATTTATTGACTACAAGGTTTTTGCTTCCTGACTCTGTTGTTTTCAGTGTATTTGCTTTTCAAGTTTTCTAGTTGTCATAGTAATCCAACCCATTGATTATCTTCCCCCATTAGTTTCCTTCTGAGCTAATTCCTTTCCAGAGCCAGTTTGGATCCCATGGTCTGTTGCTTACACTGTGTCTCCTCAACTACCCTGTCCCCTTGTCCTTATGCCTCACTCTGCTGAGTCTTCACACAGAATATCAAACTGCTGGATTTTCAAGGCTAAAAAGCATCTGTGTAAGTTATCTGTTACTGTGTTAAAAACTGCTGTATTACCTAGGAGCTCAAAAAATGTCACATCTTACTAAATCTAGTTATCTAATCTCTAGTGAATCAATACCTTGAGGAGGCTATTCTTTTGCTTCATATGGATTGTGGTATTATCTGGATCACTTGGTGGTACTTTGTGGGTGGCTGGGCTGGTTTGGAAGGTCCAAGATAGCTTCACATCCCCTGAAACCTGGGGATGGCTGGAAGGCTGGGCTTAACTCTGCCCTCTCCTTTATGTCATCGCAGGGCCCCTTCACCTAATCTCTTTAGCAAAGTAGTTGGACTTATTACATGGGTCAGGACTCTCAGAGTGAGTATTTCAAAAAATAGGAAGTGAAATTCCCTGTCTTCTGTGGCCTGGGCCCAGAAATCAGCACAGCATCATTTCTGCTATATGCTATTGGTCAAAGTAATCACAGAGCCCCTCCATATTTAACAAAGTGAACATAGAATCCAGGTCTTGATGCGGAGAATATTGGAGATACTATGGACATCTTTGCTCTTTTACATCATTCATTCATTCATTTCAGCATTCATTTATTCAATCAATAATGATTTGTCACTAATTATAATACTAGGTACTTGATGGATACAGAGGGTGATTCAATGGCTAGGAAGTTGTAAGTTTCTTTATAACGGAACTTACACAGGAGACAAATACAATGGTAACTAACATTATATTATTAACAGTAGGAGAGATACTTCACTTACTGGTAGTCAAGGGTGGGCTTTCTGAAGGTAAAATCTAAAAGATGAGAGTCACAGAGCCGTGGATAAAGTAAAGGAAAGACAAAACAAAATCAGAGGTCCATTGTCCGGAAAGGGTTTATCATGCAGAAGCAGGAAGAAGACCTATGTTTTTGAAACATAATGTTCAAGATGAGAATAGTTGGATATATGACTAGAGCCAGAACGTTCAGGACCTTGTAGACCTGGTTAACAAGCAGGGCTGAGTCAATAAAGTATTCTAAACAGGAGAATAAAAGAGCTGATTCTCTGGTAAAAGGACGTCTGGCCAGTCTCAGAAGGTTGAGAGAAAGTCAAAAGAGGAAGCATGTTGGCCTGCTAGAAGGCTATCACAGGACATTTGTAGTAGTCCATGTGAGAGGTAATAGTGGTGATAGTGGAGACTGAGAGAAATGTATAAACTGCCAATATATTTTGAAGGTAGAATCAATAGAAATAACCATCTTTTCTAATCACAGACAATATTGTTGAACAAACAGTTTTCATTACTGATCTCTACTATTTTACCATCCTTTCATATGCCAAAAATCTGTAACCCAGGTTATAAATACTTCACAGAAAATGCTTTCACTATAATCATTAATAATATTAAACTTGTCAAAAACAGTAGATATTTTAAGTATTAACTTCTGCCTTCCTAACATTTGGCACATTGTATTACTTCCTGTTCTTTGAAGCATACAACTCCTTTAATTTCTGTAACACAACTTTCTGGATCCACATATCTCTCTGCTAATTTATGTTTATTTTCCTTTAGGAGCTTTTATTTTCCTCCAACCCCATAAGTGATTATATTCAAGAGTAAATTCAAATTTGACATTTTATATGGCTTTGTTTATACTTTCTCTGAGATATCTCAACAGAACTGTAGCCTGCAGTCAGCCTTCCATTCTGAGCTTTAGATCCATATTTCTGCTTGGCAATCAGAGACATGCATTTCTGGCATAAAATAGATAAAATATTCCACAAAACCCTTTCAATGCAAACAACTGAAAATGCTAGAAAATATTCTTAAAATATTATGAAAGCATTAAAGTGTTTATTTTAAAATTCCAGGCCAAATTTATACAAAAATAGTACAGTGAGCCTACTTTTGCCCTTGGGGGCATTTGCTGACATGGGCAAATTTGGGCTTCAGTTTTTGATAGCATCTCTGGGAAAGGGATGCAGAACTCCAAACCCAGCGTGTTCCCTGGGAAAGTGTCCACCAATAGAAGTTGGAACTCAAAGGACTGTACCCACAGGGTAAGAGTAGAGCAGAAGTAGACCCAGTCTACACATTCCTACTCTCAAGGAAGTGCAAAGAGCCTTCCCTTTGACATGAGAAGGGTGGAGATGACGTAGGAACCATTCTTGAAGTTATAATCACAAGCCAGCTCTTATATATATGGATTTTTAACTCAAATTCATGTCACCCAGATGATTAAAATAAAACCTCAAGCAATGAACTTGGATTAATGTGATCCTAGACATTGATGCCAAGAGTTGCCTATGGACACAAATCTCTAGAGGAGGAAGCCATCATCTGAGGGATGAAGTATCCTCATAAATATTTTTTAAAGGACAATAAGTAGCACAGAGTTAAAATTAACCAAGAATACATAGGAACAAAGGTACCCTGAGAGAAAACCAACAGAAAAGCCCTGTCAATACTATAATTGGGGGCTTCCCTGGTGGCACAGTGGTTGAGAGTCTGCCTGCCGAAGCAGGGGACACGGGTTCGTGTCCCAGTCTGGGAAGATCCCACATGCCGCGAAGCGGCTGGGCCCGTGAGCCATGGCTGCTGAGCCTGTGCGTCTGGAGCCTGTGTGTCTGGAGCCTGTGCTCCACAACGGGAGAGGCCACAGCAGTGAGAGGCCCGTGTACCGCAAAAAAAAAAAAAAAAATACTATAATTGGAAATATCAGATGGTATAAAACAATTAATTTGTTTAAAGACAAGCATTACTACCTTTGCAGGTAATGGGAAAGTATTAAAACAGTGGTATAAAAGGTATACCAAAGAACTACACACATTTAGAAATGAAAATTACATTATTGTAAATAACATAATGCAGATTAAGCAGAGCTAAAGAAAGAATTAATGAACTGAATTAGCTCAGAGAATTTATTCATGCAAAAACCTCAAGAAATGGAAAAGTTGGAAGAGAGATTAAAAGACATGGAGAACAGAATAAAAAGGATTCTCAATTGAGAATAGAAAGAAAACAATACAGGTTTATTTGAAGAGCTAATGATGAGAATTTTCCAAAAATTTCCTAGATGACAGACGCCAAAGTTAAATCAAGAGATTTAAGAAGCCCAGTAAATTCCAAACTATAAGTAAAAAGAAATCTATACCTAGAAACATTATATTGAAGCTGTAGAACATCAAAGCAAAAAGATTTTGAAAGTAGCTGGAGGAAAATATGATGTTCAAAGTATGAGACTTTGAGCTTACTTTTCTACAGCAATAATGGCCATCTGAAGACAATGGAATTATATCCTGTTGTGCTGAAAGAAAATAACTGCTAACCTATAATCATATGTACAAGGAAAATATCTTTTAAGAATGAGGTTAAAAGCCCAGAGATAAACCCATGCACATATGGTCACCTTGTCTTTGATAAAGGAGGCAAGAATATACAGTGGAGAAAATACAGCCTCTTCAATAAGTGGTGCTGGGGAAACTGCACAGCTACATATAAAAGAATGAAATTAGAACACTCCCTAACACCATACACAAAAATAAACTCAAAATGGATTAAAGACCTAAATGTAAGGCCATACGCTATAAAACTCTTAAAGGAAAACATAGGCAAAACGCTCTATGACATAAATCACAGAAAGACCCTTTTGGACCCACCTCCTAGAGAAATGGAAATAAAAACAAAAATAAACAAATGGGACCTAACTAAACTCAAAAGCTTTTGCACAGCAAAGAAAACCATAAACAAGACAAAAAGAGAACCCTCAGAATGGGAGAAAATATGTGCAAATGAAGCAACTGACAAAGGATTAATCTCCAAAATTTGCAAGCAGCTCATGCAGCTCAATAACAAAAAAGCAAACAAACCAATCCCAAAATGGGCAGAAGACCTAAATAGACATTTCTCCAAAGAAGATATACAGATAGCCAACAAACACATGAAAGAATGTTCATCACTAATCATTAGAGAAATGCAAATCAAAACTACAATGAGGTATCACCTCACACTGGTCAGAATGGCCATTATCAAAAACTCTACAAACAATAAATGCTGGAGAGGGTGTGGAGAAAAGGGAACACTCTTGCACTGCTTGTGGGAATGTAAATTGATACAGCCACTATGGAGAACAGTATGGAGGTTCCTTAAAAAACTAAAATTAGAACTACCATACAACCCAGCAGTCCCACTACTGGGCATATACCCTGACAAAACCATAATTCAAAAAGAGTCATGTACCACAATGTTCATTGCAGTTCTATTTACAATAGCCAGGACATGGAAGCAACCGAAGTGTCCATCAACAGATGAATGGATAAAGAAGATGTGGCACATACATGCAATGGAATATTACTCAGCCATAAAAAGGAACGAAGTTGAGTTATTTGTAGTGAGGTGGATGGGCCTAGAGTCTGTCATACAGGGTGAAGTCAGTCAGAAAGGGAAAAAGAAATACCGTATGCTAACCCATATATATGGAATCTAAAAAATAAATAAATAAAATGGTCATGAAGAACCTAGGGGCAAGATGGGAGTAACACACAGACCTACTAAGGAATGGACTTGAGGATAACGGGAGGGGGAAGGGTAAGCTGGGACAACATTAGAGAGTGGAATGGCCATATATACACTTCCAAACGTAAAATAAATAGCTAGTGGGAAGCAGCCGCATAGCACAGGGAGATCAGCTCGGTGCTCTGTGGCCACCTAGAGAGGTGGGATAGGGAGGGTGGGAGGGAGGGAGACACAAGAGGGAAGAGATATGGGGACATATGTATATGTATAACTGATTCATTTTGTTATAAAGCAGAAACTAACACACCATTGTAAAGCAATTATACTCCAATAAAGATGTTAAAAAAAAATGAGGTAAAATATATATTTTTTGAAAATCAACATCATAAAGTCTACTAAAGATAATTCAGTATGATATACTTTAGGCGAAAGGAAAGTGATCACAGGTTTGGTAGGTCTGTGATGAAAGAAGGAATTAAGGGCAAATAAGCTAACATATATCTGGGTAATTTAAAAAATAGTGCAAGTGTAAAGTATGATAATGTCCAATAAATTTTTAAAAAATGAGGGAATTAAAGTTCATGACTCAGTAACATATGTCAGAACAGGAATAAAAGGAACAAAGTGTCCTAAGATTCTTATTTTGTCTAAGAGGATGGTAAAGGTATTAATTGATGTTTTTGGATAACTTAAGTATGCATGTTGCATGCTTTAAGAAAATCAATAAAATAATAGAAACAGAGCAGTTGTGTTCCCAACTAGTAACAGGAAGAGGGTTAGAATAATGATATAATCCATTAATACTAAGAAAACAAAGAAAGAAAGATCACAAAACAAACAGAAAGAATAAAATAACAGGAAACACTTGTACCCAAATATATCAGTATATTAAACTGAAATGATTAAAGTGCTAAGTACTCTGGGAAAAGAAAAAGATTGTCTGACTTCTTTGAAAAAATAGAATATAACAATGTGCTGTTTAAAAGAGGTGCTAGTAAAATATAAGGTTACTGAAAGCATAAAAGGATGGAAAAGACATAACATGTAAATATTAACTAAATGAAAGCCAAGGTAACTATATTAATATGAGACAAAATAGAGTTTTAAATAATAAAACAATAATAGAGATAAAGGAGATATTTCACAAAGATAAAAGTTTCAAATCATCAATAACATAAAGCCAATTTAAATTTGTATGTAATGAATAGCATTGCCTCAAGATATGTAGAGCAAAAAGGAGACAGAACTACAAGAAGAAAATTTTTAAAAGCTACTACCCTTTTAGAAGAGTTCAACACTTTCTTCTAAGTTAATCCAAGTAGAATAAATGGGGCAAAAAAAAAAAAAACCTAACAACTATATAAATGATATGGACAACACAGTTATCAGACTTAACCCAATAGATCCACATCACATCCCAAAACTACAGACTACTCCTTCTTTGCAAGCACAAACAGGATAAAAATCGATCATATTCTGGGAGATAAAACAAGTTTTAACAAATTTCAGTTGACTGAATATATATGAACTGTTTTCTCTGAATATGATTCAGTTAAGCACAAAATCCGAACAAAGAAAAAATAAAACATAACCATATGTTTGGAAATAAAGAAGCACTTGGGTGCACAAATTCAACATGTCCACCAAACTCCAAACTACCCCTTCTTTTCTTCCCTGTCTTCATCACTCATCCCACTCTTGTCTAAGGCATCATTTATGGTCCCATGACATTGCCTTAATTCAGGCCTTCTCTTTGATTTTCCTCTCTTTGAGGTTCATGCTCCTCCTATCTGCCACACTATGCCTTCCAAAAGATTGGTTTAATCATATAAAGCCTTTATTTAAAAATTTTTTAAAGACCCTCAGTACCAACAGGATAAAATTCAAACTCCATAACATGACATTCAAGGATCCTTGATAGAGCCTCTGCTTTTCTTTTCATCTTTATTTCTTCCCAAGCCTTCGTGCACCTTTTATGCATTAGTTATGCTATTCACTTATACTTTCCTAAACACCCTGTTCTCCCTGTCTCCTCCTTACCTTTGCACCTACTTACCCCTCTACCTGGGATGTCCTCTCTTACTATTCACCCACCTGACCATTTCCTGTATATCCTGGGAGATACAATTCAAGTATCACATTCCTTGCCTGGTCAGTCCTCATAGTGTTATTCTCTTCTTCACTTTCTACCCTAGAATTGTTTTTTGTACTTCAGTTTTTTAAATTAGCTATTTTAAATGTCTGCCTATTGTGTTAGACCATAAACTACGTGCAGATAGGATTTTTTTCTTGTTCATTTCTTTTTCTATTCTTAGCACTTATATAAGGAGGGCTCAAAAATTGAATTTATGAATAAAATTAAAATTCTTATGTTAGCTTAAACATATTTGTTGAAAGAAGCAAGAAGGGTCAGTCAATATGTTGGCTATGAGAAAGGAGAGCGATATTATAAAAAGTAGATGGAATGACATGTAAAGAATATGAGATGGCACATTTGGTGTGGTAGTCCTAAAACCTTTTAGCATCCTGAAGGAAGGGCTTCCAGGTAGAGTTGTACAGCTTTTATACTGCACAACTTAAGAGGGTGCCATACACATCTAGTCAAGGATGTGATATTGTTGCCCAGAGCAATCCTGAGTGCAAAACATCCTGAGTGGTCCCACACAATTTCCTTGATCAAATGAACCATGTCATTAGAGCCCAGGAAATAATTGTTATTTATTATGACAGTTGGGAGTCATCATTAAGAAAAGGCCTGTATTTTTCATACCCTAATGAGAGAAATGTGTAACACCTTTTGGAAATCTTCCCATCAAAAACAAAAAGATTAGGTACCTAACGTAGCAAGTTTTGATTGTATGGGAAAAAAACTCACAACTAAGCCAAATAAATGAGCCATTGCAGTGGGTTGAAATCCATATCCACCTGTGGTATAATTTGCAAAGTTTGCTTAAGGTTTACGCATGAATATTATGACTTGCAGTCAAATTCTTTCTGACTGAATAATTTAGAAAATAAATTTATATACTTGTGTTACCCATTTTATTAAATAATTGGTATCCAGAAGCCCAAGGACTGAGCCTCATATGGGATAATTAGAATTCACTGACTTGAACCAATGGCTTCATCTGCTTCAGAATTTCATGCCAGTGTGGATACTCTGCTTTTATACGCAGAACATCATTTGCTTGCTAACAGTATAAACCAAACATACTTAAAACATTTTTTTCTGGGAAGCAACTAGAAAGAAAACATAAACTCTGCTTAGTTTCACCTGCAAATGCATTTTTAAAGCAATGAGTCTTATTCATTGCCCACACTCAGGAGTCACGTTTCCCTACCCAAGCTGAAATTCCCAGGCCTAAATATGTTCTCCACCCACCTCTTAATATGCCTTCCCTGTTGCTAGATGTATTCTTGAAAATAGCTTCTCACAGTAAGAGTAGCCCCTGGCTTATTGCAAACCACATATTTTATCTGTTTTAATATCTCTTTTCTACAGATCCTCCTGCTGTGGAACCAGCATTTCTGGAAATCCGGCAAGGACAAGACCGCAGTGTCACTATGAGCTGCAGGGTCCTGAGAGCCTATCCAATACGGGTGCTGACCTATGAGTGGCGCTTGGGAAACAAATTATTACGGACGGGTCAGTTTGACTCTCAAGAATACACAGAGTACCCGGTGAAGAGTCTTTCCAATGAAAACTATGGAGTTTATAATTGTAGCATCATAAATGAAGCTGGAGCAGGGAGATGCAGCTTTCTTGTTACAGGTAAGATGCTGAATATTTTGCTTTTTTTTTTTTTTTTTTTTTAGATCATGGTAGCTTAGGCTTATGTCAATATAAGAATGAAAGCATTTTACAGATCCATGGAGCATACCATGAACAGCTTGACTGTTCATATTTAGAGCTTCTACTCATTTATTTTCAAGGAAAGTCTATTTTAGTAGTTAAGATAGTTAATGTGCCTATAAAATTAGAAGTTTATGTGAATTCAAATAGCGTTTGTGATGAGGTTGGTTATGTTGAGTGTTTCAGTAATAAAGTGACAAACCTTAACTAGCTTTATTTAGATCAAATTGCAAATATTAATACATGTTTTCTTTTGCAAGTTTAAAATCCCTTGCAATCCAATACCTTTTCTGGTTTTAATAGTAGAGAATGCTTTCTTTCTTTTTCTTGTTTATTTATTTATTACCTCTTAATGTATGGTGAATCTTCATTTTGTCCCTGGCTTACCATAGGACCACAGATATTCAAAGGGAAATCAATATAGCTGTATCTGGTATATAATGAATTAGAGAGAATTATCATTTTTGATATCATTATCTTTTAATGTATTTAAGGAAATATTAAATCTGTATTAAATCATACATGTTTATTTAAATTATTTTGGTAATATAAAGTAAATCTGTGTAATTTTTGAGCTAGGGTTTAGGCATACATTAAAAGGACATACTCCTTTTCATTATTATTTTGTTCTAGATAAAATTAGTTGAAACGGTTATAGTGTTTATGCTACTAAAAGAAGAAACTGGACATTGTATGTTATCTGGAAAGCAATCATAAAAATCATGATTAAAAGGTTTCAGAATTAATTAAATCTTGTTCATTGGTAATATAAATTCTTATTAATAAGTTCTTACTCATAAGAGAACTCTCTAATATGGGTTGCCTTGAGACATTTTTGCTTCCTGAAATGGGATATTAGGTGGATAAAATACAATTGACTAACCAAAGAATATGAAGACATCCTCTCTGCTGGATCTTGCCACCTCTTGGTTTTGCAATCTCTTTTATTAACATTCAGTTGAACTTAAGGTTTTTCTACTTTGATACTTAAAGTGAACTATTAAAACGAAATAAAAAATCCCTAGGACAATTACTTACATGGCGATCTAATTTTTCTTCCTAGGAATATTTACAAGGGTAAGAGAATGTACTCTATTACTCTATGGGGTAATTTAAATGGCATGATATACTTTCATTCCTTATTTATATGTTATTATCCCAAGCAATAAGAATCCTTCAAAGGCAATTGTTTTTCACATATTGGTACAAATGGAGCACTTTACTTTTTTTCATTAACCCTCCAAAATAAAAATACTCCATAAAATTAACCAAACCCCTTTCTTCAATCTTTTTGGCTTTATACACATTCTGATTTTCTCTGGTGACACTGTTTTCTAACTTTGGTTTAGACCATGCTGCCTCTGCAAGATTTTCATTTGTTCTCTATTATATGATCCAAATCCTATTTTTTGAGCTAGAAGACAAGCTGAGACCAGAATAAACACTAGCTCCATTCTCCCATTCCAGATCCATGGGGTGCAGTAAGTAGATTTCAGTAGTTGCAGGAAGGAATAAACCTGTTGTGGATTCCCCCATAGAGGGAGAGGAAACAGCCCCGTGCATTAATTTGCTTCCAGTGTGCATTTTTCAATCTCCAGGTCAACCTCATTGTTTCAAGATCTCCACATAAAATCTAATAGTTTTTGTTTGTTTTTTTGTTTGTTTTTTTTGGCGGTACGCGGGCCTCTCACTGTTGTGGCCTCTCCCGTTGCGGAGCACAGGCTCCGGACGTGCAGGCCCAGCGGCCATGGCTCACGGGCCCAGCCGCTCCGCGGCACGTGGGATCCTCCCGGACCGGGGCACCAACCCATGTCCCCTGCATTGGCAGGCGGACTCTCAACCACTGCGGCACCAGGGAAGCCCCTAATAAAGTTTTGAAGAAGAGAAAAAGAAATGATTGAATTCCAAATACAGTATAATTCAGGAAAATATATAAGGAAATCAGTGATTCCATAGAATCAGACATCTGGAAGAAACTCTGAAAGACTATTTACTCTTCTACTAAAACATACCAGAATTAGTAGTAATCCTTATCAATTTCCCATAATTCAAAACTCTTTGAAGCTATGCAGAAGAGAACTAGAGAATATAATGTATGCAAGGATTCATATATTTATTATGCATATGTTCTTTACCCACAAAGCAGATCTTTTAAGACAATTCTTTTTCCTTGAGGCCCAAATTAACTAAGAAACATTTAAATTTTCAAAGTTATAACTATTGTACCAAATTTAAGAATTTAAACCCTTCCACTTGCTTGTCCTGAATGTCCTGAAAGTGGACTTGATCTGGCTGCACATCAAAACGTACAGAATTGAACTAAAAGACAATGGCAGCCCTCATGTCTATATGTATTCTAGCTCCCAGGAAAGCTCAAAAGTTCGGACGTGTTTTCTTCATTTATATCATGAGTATGCAATGTGTGTGGGTGTTTTGGGGTAGGAGAGTGGGGTTGTGTTTACCAAGAAGTCAGAGTGGCTGTGAGAATATTTTCCTGGGAAGGAAAAGAAGATAGTAAGCAAAGGTATTTTGGGACGAGTCACCAACCTAGCTTGTTGTGCACTGTCCATATTAGAGAATATTAGCTATAATACTACAAAATACTGTGTACTTTCATTTATTTTATTTACTAGTATTGTTATAGTGAAGTTAAGCCTAGTTTTTTTGTGTTTTAAGCCTTTGTACTCGAACACCATTTATCATATTTTTCTGTGGGAGAATTTTTACAAGTTCTATAAATAAATGTGACATATTAATTTATTATAATAAGTCCACTTGTAAATGTGCAATTCCAAGTATATATGTATAAATACATAGACATAAGTATTTCTATATTAATAAATAGTTTTGTACTGTTTATCAGATCACTCAACTGGAGCATGGATTTCACTTTATCACAGGTTTAAATGCTCCAAATTAACATTTGGAAAGAATGTTTTTAAAGACTTCAAAACATCTAGGCACATTCATTACATTACAGATATGAGTGAATAACATGCTAGGTTAGATCCTAGCACACAGCTTGATCCAGAAAAGAAAACCAGTAAATCTGGGATGATGGAATAGATAGAGGGATGGCCAAGAGTGAATGATTAAATGGAAGTAATCTTACTGAAAATTATTTTTTAATGGGAAAAGAATGAGGGTGAAAGAGTAGTTCAAGTTGAAAATATGTAGCGGGCTGAATAGTATCCGCCAAGAAGGTAAATCCATGTCCTAATCCCCAAACCCTGTGAATATCACTTTATGTGGCAATACATGATTACGTTAAGGATTTTGAGATGAGGAGCTTATCCTGGATCATGTAAGGTTAGTGAAAGATTTAATGTCCTTATGGTTGCATGATAGAGGGCCCTAGCATTTTGCTGGTTTTGGGCTGAAGGCCACTCTCATGTCTTAGAATATTTCTGCAGGTCCTAGAGATCACCTGTAATTCCTTGTCACATGTGCTTTTCCAGCGTGGCTGCTTAATTCATCAAGCCATGAGGAAGAATCTCTAGCTCTAGTCTGTTAAGATGGAATCTTATATAACATAACCTAATTACTGAAGGAACATCTCATCACAGTTTTTTCCCACCCTCTATGGGAGAGAATTATACACAAAGACATTAATAACAGAAGTAGAAATCACTGGAGTCACCTTAGGTTCAGTCTGCCACATGTATCAACATTACCTGCTGCTAGGAGTACTTTTAAATACAACCTACATATGAAACTGTTTTATCTATGGCAAAAGTTAAAGAAATTCCTCATAGTTTAATCCCTTTCAATAAACATGGCAAATAGGGTTTTAAAAACAAAAATTTGCCTGTGACTGTTGTTTTCACCTCTAATTTGGAAGTATTTGTACTGGGATTGTGCATCCTCTACTTTTCTTTTGATATATTACAACATTCAGACTGACATTTTGGAACTACTCTTTTCTCCATATTCAGCACCAGCAGATCAGACACATAACCAAAATTAGACAGATCCTAGAGAACAAATAAAGCAAGAGTGAGACATTTTTATGAAAGTGAGTACATGGTATCACTCAGTGAATGTAAAGAAATTGAGGATGACTGAGAACTGTGATATGCCTAAGACAGGCTGTTGGATTACTCTAGCATTACTTAGTTCTAAAGAATGAAAAGGATGAAATAACAACCAAGTCAAATTTGACTCCAGATCACAATGTTTTATTCTTGTTTTCTAAAGTCAGATTGAGTTATGTAGTAACCAGATAGAAAATGTATTTTATTCTCTGGTAATGCATATGTTTGTGCTATTCAGCTGGATACTTGTTTGTTATGAATGTCTAAACATGAACAGCATAACACTGTAGAAAAATCATTAGAACTATCAGAAGTAAGATCAAATGAACTAATGGAAAAATATCTAATAAAATTCCCTGTGATAGGGCTTCTCTCATGGCGCAGTGGTTGGGAGTCCACCTGCCGATGCAGGGGACACGGGTTCGTGCCCTAGTCCGGGAAGATCCCACATGCCACGGACCGGCTAAGCCCGTGAGCCATGGCCACTGAGCCTGCGCGTCCGGAGCCTGTGCTCCTCAACGTGAGAGACCACAACAGTGAGAGGCCTGTGTACCGCAAAAAAAAAAAAAAAAAAAAAAAAAAATTCCCTGTGATAACTCTAAAAGGCAAAAAACTTCAATGTCAAATATTTTTCAGAGCCAAAATTCTGTTAAATTTATTAGAATTTTACTTATGATGATAACAGATAGACTAATGGATCCCAGTGTTTCAGCCAGCCTTATGAATTACAGTTATGTTAAAACTATAGAGCAGAAAATGCATTATATGTCCTAACAACTCGATGTATTCTATGGTGTACAAAGTGATTCCACTTGTATTCTTTTCATTCAAACAATTCTGCTGTGTGTGTGGAAGAAGCAATATCACCCTTGTATGACAGGTAAGCTAATAGAGGCTAAGGAAACCAAAAGTAAAATGTGTATCTTCTGACTGTAAATTCAAGCTCTTTTTGACACACCTCAGTAACTCTTTTATTAGTGGTTCTAAAGGAATTTTTGGATAATTAAGCTAGATAAAATGTAGATGAGTCCATGCTGAACCTAAAAAAGTAGAAATAAAAATGTAAATATTAATTAAGGAAGATAATACTATCACTTAGCAAAAATTTTACCAAAATATTTACTTTAATATTGAATCTAATTAATACAATATTTTAGAGATGGAGCAGAAAGGGCTGATTAGAGGAAGGCTTATAGGAGTTTGTGTTGATTCCATCCTAGTCCTTACCTGAAGATTGGGATGCATAGATAAGGTGAAACTGTTGAGGCTTAGCACACTCTTCTATATCAGGTTCACAGCAGAAAAGTGACAGTAGACTTCAAACAGTGATGGAGAAAGCTAGAATTTTCAACTTAGCAAAGTAGCATATACCTTCTTAAAATTCCGAACATCCTGCTGAGATATCAGAATGATTAAGCCTTAGGAGTCAGGGCCTTGCTTGAAAATAAAGGCTTATTCTAGGTACTCCCAAACAAAGGCTAACAGCAAGCCCCAATAAGATTCATGGGGAGGTAGAATTTGGAAGTAGAGTTCCTCCAATTTGTAAGAGCAAGTCTCTACATTCTCCATACATCTCACCCTAATAAAATGTAAAAAGGCAGAATACAAAAGTTTGAGGTGATTAGCAGGTAGCTGAATTACCTACTAGAATAAACATCGACACTCTTTAGAGGGAGAGCATAGTCCAGTTATCTATAATATATTATATAATATTTATTATACATTACAATGTAATAATGTAGTGATAATTACTAACAATGCTCAATAAATAATAAAAATTACCTGACACGCAAGGAAAATAGGAAAGTGTTACTCTTAGTTAAGAATAACAGGGCCTCCCTGGTGGCGCAGTGGTTGAGAGTCCGCCTGCCGATGCAGGGGATACGGGTTCGTGCCCCGGTCCGGGAGGATCCCACATGCCGCGGAGCGGCTGGGCCCGTGAGCCATGGCCGCTGAGCTTGCGCGTCCGGCAACGGGAGAGGCTACGACAGTGAGAGGCCCACATATGGCAAAAAAAAAAAAAAAAAAAAAAAAAAGAATAACAGTGGTCACGGGACTTCCCTGGTGGCGCAATGGTTAAGAATCCTCCTGCCAATGCAGGGGACATGGGGTCAAGCCCTGGTCTGGGAAGATCCCACATGCTGCAGAGCAGCTAAGCCCATGCGCCACAACTACTGAGCCTGTGCTCTAGAGCCCGAGAGCCACAATTACTGAGCTCGTGTGCCACAACTACTGAAGCCCATATGCCTAGAGCCCATTTTCCGCAACAAGAGAAGCCACTGAAATGAGAAGCCCGTGCACCGCAACGAAGAGTAGCCCCTACTCGCTGCAACTAGAGAAAGCCCGTGCGCAGCAAAAAAGACCCAATGCAGCTAAAAATGAATAATATAAATTTTTTAAATAAACTAAAAAAAAAAAAAAAGAGAATAACAGTGGTCTTTTAAAAACTAACCCTGAGATGGCCCAGATGTTGGATATAGCAAAGCCTAGCTATTATAATAATTTCAGAGTATTAAAGGAAAATATGTTCAAAGATTTAAAGATAAATACAGTATTTATGAGCAAATGCATAAGAAATTTCAGCAGAGGGAAAAAATCCTTTAAAAAATAACCAAATGCAAATACTATAACTAAAATGGTATAATAACTGGAATGAAAAAATTACCTAGATGGAATGAACAACATATTGGAAAAGGTAGAAGGGTCAGTGAAATTGAAGACAAATTGAAAGAGATGAGACAATCTGCTAGATAGAAAAAAGATTGAAGACTAAAGAAAAGAGATCTAAGGACCTGGAGGATAATGAAAAATGGCCTAAAATAATTGCAGTTGAATTTCCAGACGTTCTAGAAAAGAATGAGAATGGGACCAAAACAGAAAAAAAAAACTTTTTCAAACCCACAGATCCAATCATATCATGGAACACAAACCAAGAAAAAATACAAATAAAACCACACCTAGGCACATCATAATCCAATTGCAGAAAACCAAAGACAGAAAGTTTTCAAAGCAGCCAGAATAAAAATGATATTGTGATGATATGCATGACAGTTACCTTCTCATTAGAAGCAATGTGAGCTAGAAGACAATGACACATCTTTAAATTTTTAAACATCTTTAAAATACTGTCAGTTAATAATTTTATTTCTAGTGAAAATGTGCTTTAAAATATGGTCAAACAAATATATTTTTCTGGAAAATGAAAGCTGGAGAATTAGTAGTCAGTAAAACTGTACTACAAAATATGCCAAAAGATATTCTTCATATTAAAGGGAAAAGTTATCAGTGGAAACCAGGATCTACATAAGAAATAAAGAATCTTTTCTCCTATGTTTTCTTCTGTGAGTTTTATGTTTTCAGATCTTATATTCAAATCTTTAATGATTATGAGTTAAATTTTGTGTGTGGTAAAAGACACGGGTCCAATTTCATTCTCTTAAATATGGATATATAATTTTTTCAACATCATTTTTTAAGGAGACTATCCTTTCTCCATTGTGTATTCTTGTACCTTTGAAGAAGATCAGTTGACCATATATGAGTGAGTTTATTTCTGGGCTCTTAACATACACACCTACACACCCACACATGAACACAAGGATACTTTTGGAGTTGATGGATATATTTATCACTTAGATTGTGGTGATAGTAACAGGAGGTATATGTATGTCTAAATTTACCAAATTGTATTATATTAATTATATGCACTTTTTTTGTATACCAATTACACCTCAATAAAACATGGGGAAAAAATGGAATGAAGATGATCAGATCCAGTAAATAGGTGGGTAAAGATAAAATTTTTTGTAATTTCCCTAATAAACAACTGTACAAACAATGGTCAGCAAATTACAGCTTGGGGACCAGCCAACAGTTTTTATAGATAAAGGTTAATTGCAACATAGCTTTCTTCACTTGCTTATGTATTGTCTATGGCTCCATTCATGCTACAACAGGAGAGGTGAGTAGTTGTAACAGCAACCATATGGCTCATAAACCTAAAATATTGGGTTGGCCCAAAAGTTCATTCAGATTTTTCCATAAGATGTTACTGAAAAACCCAAACGAACTTTTGGGCCCACCCAATATTTACATCTAGCCCTTTGAGGAAAAGTCTGTCAATCCTTTGTTTGAAGCAAAAATAATAACATTATAAGTTAGGGTTTATAACATATCACGAACCAAAATGTTACAGCAATAGCACAAATGATGGGATTAATTTGAGTTGTATTGTTCTAAATTTATAACATTTGTGAAGTAGGAACTGAGAAGCAAATAGGGACCTCAGAGAAGCATGAAATGTGAAGTGTGATATATTAAGTGATACAATATTGACTCTAAATAGAATGAGTAAGTTAAAGTTGCATAGTTTTTGCCATACAGAAACTTCTAAAAAGTTTTTTTAAAAAGTGGTGCATTGCTGCAATGAACATTGTGGTACATGTCTCTTTTTGAATTATGGTTTTCTCAGGGTATATGCCCAGTAATGGGATTGCTGGGTCCTATGGTAGTTCTACTTTTAGTTTTTTAAGGAACCTCCATACTGTTCTCCATAGAGGCTGTACCAATTCACATTCCCAGCAACAGTGCAAGAGTGTTCCCTCTTCTCCACACCCTCTCCAACATTTATTGTTTGTGGATTTTTGGATGATGGTGGCACTATTTGCAATCGCCAGGACATGGAAACAACCTAAGTGTCCATCGACAGATGAATGGATAAAGAAGATGTGGCACATATATACAATGGAATATTACTCAGCCATAAAAAAAAACAAAATTGAGTTATTTGTAGTGAGGTGGATGGACCTAGAGTCTGTCATACAGAGTGAAGTAAGTCAGAAAGAGAAAAACAAATACCGTATCCTAACACATGTATATGGAATCTAAAAAATAAATAAATAAAAAAAACTGATTATGAAGAACCTAGGGGCAGGACGGGAATAATGACACAGACCTACTAGAGAATGGACTTGAGGACATGGGGAGGGGGAAGGGTAAGCTGGGACAAAGTGAGAGAGTGGCATGGACTTATATATACTACCAAATGTAAAATAGATAGCTAGTGGGAAGCAGCCGCATAGCGCAGGGAGACCAGCTCAGTGCTTTGTGACCACCTAGAGAGGTGGAATATGGAGGGTGGGAGGGAGGAAGACACAAGAGGGAAGAGATATGGGGATATCTGTATTTGTATAGCTGATTCACTTTGTTATAAAGCAGAAACTAACACACCATTGTAAAGCAATTATACTCCAATAAAGATGTTTAAATAAATATCAAAAAAAAAGTGGTGCATTGAAGAAACTAAAATACATTCGAATTTACTCGAAATATCAGAGGAAAAGATAACAAGTGAACAACAACAACAAAAACACTGAAGGGACAATGAAAACAATGAGCAAGATGATAGACTTTAACCCAATTATATTAATAATGACATGAAATGTAAATGAACTTAACACTTCAGTTGTCAGAAATCATTGGACTGGATTTTTTTTTTTTTTTTGCGGTACGCGGGCCTCTCACTGTTGTGGCCTCTCCCATTGTGGAGCACAGGCTCCGGACGCACAGGCTTAGCGGCCATGGCTCACAGGCCTAGCCAATCCGCCACATGTGGGATCTTCCCAGACCAGGGCACGAACCCATGTCCCCTGCATCGGCAGGCGGACTCTCAACCACTGCGCCACCAGGGAAGCCCTGGACTGGATTTTTAAAAAAACAACAAAAAGCAAGCTATCTACAAGATAGACACTGCTATCTACAAGAAACACATGTTAAATACAAAGACACAAAGAAGCTGAAAGGACAGGATGGAGCAATACATAACATGCAAAGGGCACATAAGAAAGCTGACATGGCTATATTATTGCTAGACAAAATAGACTTCAAGACAGAAAATTTTAAGAGTTAAAGAGGGACGTTTAATAATAATAAAAGAGGAATTTATAGGGAAGGTTATACAGATATAAATATGCGTGCACCTAATAATAGAGCTTCAAAATTCACAAATAAAGTGTCAGGAGGAATAATCTACTCATAATTACACTAAAGGTTTTAACATCCATCTATGAATAATTTATAGAATATGTACCCAGAAAATCACTAATGTTTTAGAAGATCTGAACCATACTACAAGCAAACTAAATTAATTGGTATTTGTAGGTTATCATACCCAAAGTTGTAAACTACACATTGTTACATGTGCACATGGAATACTCACCAAGATAGATAATATGCTGATCAAACATTTTCCTTCTAAAATTGGGAGCAAAACAAAAATATCCACTCTCATTAATCACAAATATTGTACTGCAGGTCCTTACCACTACAATAACACAAGGAAAGTAAATAACATGCATAAAAATCAGAAAGGAAGAAGCAAAGTTATTTCTAGTCACAGATTATGTCGTTGTTTTTGAAGACAATGCTAAAGTATCTATGAGAAAATCTACTTGAATTAAGATAATTTAGCAAGAGCATAGGGTATGAAATTAGTATGTAAAATCAATCATATTTCTGTATAATAGCTACAAAAATTTGAAACTGAAGGGTAAAAAATACCATTTCCAGTGACATCAAAGTGTAAATAAATTTAATAAAATATGCACAAGACGTACACTGAAAAATATTAAAAAATTGCTGAGGTATATGAACCGAAATAAATAGAGAAATATACCAAGTTCATATTTTGGAAGAATCAATATTGTTTTCATACTTATTGTCTCCAAATTGATCTACAGATTCACTGCAATCCCAACAAAATACCCAGCATGGTTGTTTTTGGTTTTGTTTCTATAGAAATTGAAGAGCTGACTCTAGATTTTATTTGGAAAGCTAAGGCTTAACAATAGCTAGACCTATGTGGAAGGGGAAAAAGAACAAAGTTGGAGGACTCTCACTACCCTGTTCCAAGTCTTACTGTAAAGTCACAGTAATCAAGATAGTGTGGTTTTTGTATAAATATAAACACATCGTTCATTGAAACAGGATAAAGGATCCAGGAATAAACCTCTGAGGTCGCAAAGATGATACACATATGGTCAAATGAGTTTTTCAAAGTCACCAGCATAATCCATTAGGAAATGATAGTCTTCTGAATAAATTGTGCTAGAACAACTGGATATTCATATTAAAAAAATAAACCTTAAACAATACCTCACATTACACACAAGATTCATTTAAAATTGATTGTAGATGTAAATATAAAAAACTAAAATTGTAAAATTCTAGGAGAAAACTCAGGAGAAAATCTAAGCAAGTTTGGAATAGAAAATAAACCCAAAAAATCACCAGTCATTTAAAAATAATACAAATAATAATAATACAAACAAAACTGCAGTCTTCCTGCTCCTCAAAAGACCTCATTAAAAAAGGAAAAAGTTTCCACATATAAGCAATATCATATGACATTTGTCTTTCTCTGTCTGACTTACTTCACTCAGTATGACAATCTCTAGGTCCATCCATGTTGCTGCAAATAGCATTATTTTGTCCTTTTTTATGGCTGAGTAATATTCTACTGTATATATGTACTATTGTATAGCACAGGGAACTCTACTCAATACTCTTTAATGACCTATGTGGGAAAAGAATCTTAAACAGAGTGGATATATGTATGTGTATAACTGGTTCACTTTGCTGTACACCTGAAACTAATACAACATTGTAAATCAACTACACTCCAATAAAATTTTTTTTAAAAAAATTATTGGTCTAAAGAAACAAAAAAAAAGGGAAAAAGGAAAAAGCAAGCCACAGGCTGGAAAAAGAATTTGTAATACATGTTTGTGACAAAGTGTTTGTATCCAGAGTATATAATTCTTAAAATTCAATAATAAGACAAACGGTCCAAATAAAATTGGCAAGAGACTTGAATATACATTGCACAAAATAGCATACAATTGACCAGTATTGGTCAATTTGCTGACAACAGCAAATGTAGGTGAGGATATATAGTCACTGAAATTATCACACATTCTTTCTGGGAGTGTAGAATGGGATTTCTGTTTTGAAAATGGCTTGTAAGTCTCTCAAAAACTTAAATATTTACTTACCAAGTGATCCAGCAATTCCACACCTAGATGATTATTCAACAGAATTGAAAATGTATGTCTATACAGAGATTTATACACAAGCTTTAATAGCAGCTTTATTTGTAATAGTGTCTGACTAGAAACAACCCAAATATTCATCAACAGGTGGCTGAATAAACAACTTGTGATCTAATCTACTCATGCAGTGGAATTTTACTCAGTCATAAAAGTGGAGAGAACTACTGATACAATAACATGAATGGATGGATTTCAAAAACAATTATATTGAATAAACACAACTAGCCACAGAAAGTGCATACTTTATGATTCCATTTATATGAATTTCCTGAACACGCAAAACTAATCTTTAGTAATAGAAATTATATTCTTTGGCTGGGGCTGAGGGTGGAGTTGATTGATTACAAAGGAGTAGGAGGTAACTTTCTGCAGTGATGGAAATCTCCTATATCTTGATTGTCGATTACATAGTAATATATATTTTTCTAGACTCAGTGAAATCTGAAATTAAAATGTGTGCATTTTATTGTATGTAAATTATACCTCAAGTATTACTGAAAAGTGGATGATATTTGCCAAATAAGATAGGGTTGGGAATAGGAGGTATTTCATAATATGAATGGCATTGTTCGATTTACTATTGTCATGTATATACTTTTTCTAATCCATATTGTATTAATTTTTTAAACATTTGGTTGTTCCTCAAGAATCGTTTGTTCCTTTTTCCTCCCCTAGCCTCTAAATTACTTTCCTTTAGGAAAAGGCAGCAAACTGGTTATCTTCACAGTAGTTCCCCTCCCCAAGATAACCACTACCATCTTTGCCCAACTTTATCTCTTACTGTAAGAGATAGTGACTGTTACATTAAGAATATTGAATGACCCAGTATATTGGTAACAAAGGTCATGTATGCAAGTGAAATCAGAAGGATATGAATCAGGTTTTGGAGAATTACCATTTTGTAAGCAAGACCATCACTGCTGGGTAGAATAAAGGGAAGACAGAGATATCAGCATAACAGGGTAGGACACAATATTCCAAAACTATTGCTCACAGCTTCCTTATATTATTTTGGGCGGGCATTAGATCCAGTTTTTAGAGGATAAGAAATGGTTCGAAATCACAGTTTCTCCTGAGAGAAAAGAATTTTTATAATATTCTCTGACATCAGAAAAGAATAAAGCAAAGAAACCCAAATGTAGAAGTCCACACATATGTATGTGAATATTATATGTTTAGTATTTCTATTCTTAAGGGTCTGTTTAGCACTTAGTACAGTTGGATTTTTTCAGTAGATATTGGGTGGTAATAAAATCAATCTATGAAAGAATCAAAGGACTTTTTAGTTCAGTGGAATCAAAGCCGTATCCCAAACCTCCAAGTGTCTATTTAAGCACTTGGCCTTTGTCCATCACCCTGAAGGGATGATTAATGGATGAGAACAGTGCAAAACTTGTTCCAAAGACATGCCAGAAACCAGACTTAAGATGGTCAGGTGAGAGATTCCACAGATAATTGCCCACAACCTGATACGTTGTCTTTTCTCAAGGGATATTTTGTGACATAGCAGTAAGTTGAGAAAGTTGATAGAGGTTTTCTTTTTATAAATTCTTTTTGAATTTCAGACCAGAGGATATAAACAAAGTGTTATAATTTTACATTACTTATGTAAGCATTACTTAAGAAATCACTTTCTTTCATCGTTCTAATGAACTTTGTCTATTTCTAAAGCACTGATCAAAATGACAGTTGGTAGTAGCCTCAGCATCTAACTGCAGGCAGATACTTGCTTTACAATCAGATCCAGACCAGTGCTTCTTAGCAATACTATAAGAACAGTTATTTGTGCTTTAATCTTTTTCTTCCTCTAGGAGTCATATTCACAGATCTTTTGGTTATTCTTAGAGAGACACAGTTATTCAGTTTCAATGACTGGTTTCCTTTATTCACATCTAAATCCATTTTATTAATTCAAGTTATATGTTTTGGAGAAAATAAATGTTCCTAGAAGATAAACAGCATACCTTCTGGGCTCCTCTCCAACTCACTTGAACACCTCTTACTCCCTGCCTCAATGATATTCCACACATTCATATTCAGCAGTGGACCACCCACATGTGTGGCAGCGGTGCTTGCCAGGAAGTTAATGTGCTTCCTAAGTACACCATTGAACAGTCAGTCCTCTCGGCCTGAGCGCTGCTGGGTCAGTTCATCCAGCCATTCCCCCTCCGTGCACACCCCCCAACCAGTGGTCCGTCAAAGGAACCCAAGGCTTTTAGACACTTTGGAACTTTTCAGTTTTTAGGGAACGTAAAGCTTTAGGAAAGACTGGATTATTTGCAGCTTATTATATATTCATTATTTCTGAGTTAAATGCTTAATAAGTACATGTAGTTCTCATTCTAGAGATTTAGTCAATCCTTATCTTTATAAATTCATGATTTGATAATACTTTCAGATAACGATATAATATGGCAAATCTGGTTGAGTCCCAAGGGTAAATTGTAGTTTAAGTTTCCATACTCACAATGGGCAGAGTAGGGAAGTAGGGATCCTTGTTAGATTACTGGGAGTAGCATCTTATCAGGAAATCCACCAGCCTGTACAGTCTTTGTGTGCGAATTAGGAAAAAGGTGCCCCTTTCTTCAAGCAGTTGTAACTCCCATACCAGGGCACAAGTGGTTGCAACAGAAACAGAGCCTGGATTTCAGCCCTTCTCACACCTTTAGCCAGTCACGCGCGGTAGAGAGCAACCCTATCCAAAAACGTTGGGTGTTAGAATAAAAAGGGCTTCCGATGTGGATTCAGAATGCAGCTTTGTTACTCCACAGTTGCTTACTATAGGGCGATTTGTTTAAGATCGCTAATCTTCACTTTCATCTTTCACAAAAGGAAAATGGTAAGAATATTCTCATCCTGCAGGGGATTGTGAATATTAAGAAACACAATATATGCAAGTGGTTAGCATGGTGCCGGGCAAATAACAAAAATTAACCACATAAGTGCCTTTAATAATCTTATTTATGTCTAGGAGAGATCAAGCATCAATTCTTCTTTAAGCCAAAAAGAACTGTTTCATTCCCTAGATTAAGCTTTCTCCTAATTAGAATATTTCTAATATTTCTCCAATTAGAATATTTTCTGTGTGCAGGTAAAACACTGCAAGCAGGCTTACAAAGAGGAAGATCCCAGAGGAAAGCATTTCATGAGAATTTTATGAGAAATTGTATATCTACAGACATATACATGCTATATGAAAAGAAGAATCCAAACTGAACAAAAATAAATTGAATCTCTAATATTGCATTGTCTGTGGGGTTTTTCCCTTGTTTGGGCATATTCTGTTTCAAATTTGAACACTGGTATGTTTTTCATATACTGTTTCTGTTACATAATTCAGATTTACATAAAATTTCCCCACACTGTACACAACCTCAAGGAAGAATTTCTCTGACTGTCCCTTTGATGGAAGCTGGAATAAGAAAGAAAGGGCAAGAAAGCCTAAAGTGACTGGCTTTTTAATTATATGTGAGACGTCTTTTGAGGATTCCTAGAAAAAGGAAAGGAAAAGTTTTGAAGTCTTATAAAAATGTGGGCCCTAGTAAATAAGCAGAGATTTTGGTTATTTCATATCTTGACTCATAAGTATCCATGTATATTTGAGGGGAATGCATATAGCATTTCTGTTTCCTTTCTGGGCCATATAAGAATTAGCAGTTGAGTTTATGAATAAATGGTTGCTAGTTACTTCAGTGATTTGATTTTCTAGCAGCATTTCTTAGGCGTGGGATGTATAGGACAGGTGAGGGGAAATGGTCAGAGAACAGGGATGTACTCACTATTTTTATAAAACAGTGCACTTGCTACAAAATAGATTTGTGCTTAGCCCAGGAACTGGATACCATGTATATCTAATCATTTTCTGTTTCTGAATCTGCTTCTGTTTTGTGAAATTTAATGATCAATAGAATTTCTTCTGCAACCTCAATTGTCTGTGCTTCCCATGCCAGCACATACATATATATTATAGAGTTGGCTCATTAACAAGCATAGTTGTGACATATGAAAGAAATGGCATAACTTTTGAAAGGATAGCAAAAGAGCATCACAAAATCAGCCTAGAGCCATGATTGTGACATAGCCAAATGTGGTACTCCAGATAGCTACTCCAACCTTGGCTTCCCTCACCAACGACAGGAAAGTTTGGTGTGTGCTTGCCTCACCCACTGACAGTTGACATGTACCATATATTAATGAAATGTTTTTCTAAAATATAAAGTGAAGCAAAGTAGTTTTGTATTCTTCTGCCTTGGGAGTATTTGCTGCAATATTTCTGAAAAGAGAGATTTCTAATAATTTCATTTTATCCTAACATTCCTGAAATAAAATACATTGAGGAAGGTAGGGGTGATCAGACCCTCTCAGTCTGAAAGCCAACTTCCTTTGCATATTTAGGTAAATGGTGTAACCTCTCTTCCTTCTCACAAAATATTCATTTGGATCTTTTCGAGGGATGATCTGCAGACCAGACAAGGACAGTAGTCTGCATTATTTCATTAATTATGATATTCCTATTAACTTTCCAGATTTGCAGTTCAAGCCAAGTAATATCCCTCTGCATATTTGCCCTTCCAACTTCTGTGAAGACTAAAAGAAGTTAATATTTGTGCAAGTACTTTTTAACTGTAAATTCCTATATAAATTTGAGATACAGTTTTCAACTCTCAAGATTTTTCTTGCTTCATGAGTCCATGGTTGTAGTGGTAAATTATAAGAGAATAACTTTTAACAGCAATCCTAGACATACAATTCTGGTAGGTGTCTCAAATACTTGACAGAATAGTAGTGAGCAAAGGCCCTTGGGCCAACTCTATTTTGTACAAGGGGATAATTGAAGTACAGAATTTAAGAGCTTCCTTTTCTTCTCAAGCTCTCAAGAGCTTCCTTTTCTTCTTTCTCTCAAGTCAACCATCTTTATTCCCAGAGGAGCTCTCCAGATTATTTTTCTTTAGAACATGTGGTTTTTAATACACATAACACTTACTTAGATATTTCCAAGTAAAATATCAACGGATTTATAATTTTTATTTCTAAACTTTCTCTCAACCTTTAGCAGTTTCCTATTTACATGCCTAATGTGAAAGCTAATTGTTTCATCAAATCCAAATCATCTTTTAAATTTTTTGGACCAGATCCTAATCTAAAACTATTTTGGAAAAAAAAAAACCTCATATTATTCATATTTAACATTTTTGGCAAAGTACATTCAGGGTTTTAGAGTAAAAGGGTTATTCATTTAAGTTAAAATGTTATCTGGTAAGTGCATGCATTTATTTTATATTACCCAAGACAACCATATATATTTGGTGCGTAAGCCAGTAACTACTTTGCATAAATATTTTGTTTTCTAGGCTGATGCCAAAAAGGGGTCAGAGGTGACTCAACTGTGTTGAAATAGTGCTTCATTGAAGTTTTAAAAAAATAAATAGGAACTCATTTAAATTTGTCTAGTTTAGTTTTTAAATTGCTTCAAATTCCTGCGCTTTTAAACAGTAACAATGGAACCAAACTATGGAACTCTTCCTACATTTTTTTTTTTCTTTATGGGAGAGGGTACAGTGTGAGATTAATGTTTATTAAATACTTATTATTTCCCCAGTGCTATCATAGGTATTTTATATAGACTATGTCAAATAATTTAAATAGAATAAATTTTATATTTTCATCCATTGGGATCTCCAGAGATATCTTTTTAACCTAACTACTTCATAAAATAATTATTATTTTTGAGAGCCAAAAAACCTAACCTTACTAGGAACAAATGAATCTATCATTATTTGCTGACTATACTATATTCATTAATTCTTTATTCTATCAAATAAAGAATCTTGACTTTATATGGTAGATCCCTACTCGAATAAAATCATGCACCCTTCTGAGAAGTATCTTAAAATTGGGGAGAATTTTTACAGTGGGAAACATATCACATTAGCTTCCAACTGAGATGGATATATGTGGCTTGTGCATTTAGTGAATTGTTAAAATGAACCCTTTTCTTGCAATAATTACCAAGCCATATTACTTCTGAAAATCCCACCTGATTGCCTACCTATTGCAGTCTGAGTGATTTGTTTCCTAATAACCAAGGGCAGGATTCTTGGTAAGTTATACAGTCTTTGCGCCTGACCATCATTTTCAGTTTCTACTTCCTAGCAAATACGCCTGGAGACCATATTCTTTGGTCTTATTTTAATGACCTCTGCCTTCCTAGAGATTAAGAAAAAGGCTAAATTATTAATATATGAAGATGATTTTAGGAGAGTGTATAAAATTGGATCTTGTGGCTCATTCCACATTTCAAGAAATGAGGTAAAAATGATATTTTAATTTAGACAATTTGAACTCATTATAGTTAAATAATTTTCTGAGTAGGTATTTCTATAAACATATTTACTCTAAATATCTAATCATTTAGGAAGTATCTGTAAAGGAAAATTGAATTATATGGTAGGATATTATATTCAAGTGAACTTATTGAAGCAAACTGTGAAAAGACTAAGTTTTGCACACAAGTCTTAAGTATCTTCTTTTAATGTTTTTTTGTTAATTAGGAAAAAAGCATTGGTATCTATGTAATTTTAATTACTTAATAATTCTTACACTTCATGCTAACACATTTTAATAAATAGTATGAATTTTATGACGATGTTTCATGAGACTCTTGCTATATGTATGGCATTTTCTCTGAATGCATTTTATAAGGTTATATTAATAATAACTAATCAACTTCACACCTATGTGGATCAAGCAAGGATAACTGAGATTTGTCAACTTTTAAGTAATATACAAACACATTATTCCATTTTGCTCTACATCAGTTTTTGTTATTCCAATAATATACTTTATTGATCTATTGATTATTCCAGCAAATTTTGTTTATTTAAATAAAACTTTAAAGGAAATTTGTGTAAAGGCTTTCACTGCAACAAAACTGACAACATCATCTTATTTATCCTAAAAAAGACCCTAAAAATAAATTGAAAGGAATTGAGCTAAAATACTCCTTTCTACATTACAACTGGAAAATGATGAAATAGTCTTTCAAGGTCCTACTGAAATTGGTTATACATATTTGAGTGTTCTGTTCTGGGGAGATATTTTCATTAATAATATTAACAAGTTTAAAAATCTTTTCCCAGTCAACAAAATTTTAGTTAATGTACTTGTGATGACAACTCTGTAAGCAGTAAGTACCTGAATTACTCCTCACTCCACCCCAAAAAATACAGATGCAAATGACCATTTACATGAAAAATTTTAGTAGAGATATTTTTTGAGTTCAATTGGTTTTCTTCATATCCTCAACTGACGGGACAGTATATAAAAAGTGAGGTATCTGCCATCAAAGTGTTTATAATCTATTAAATAAAAGATAATTTAACATAACCATAGAAAGGGGGAAAATATAATTTGGGCAGTGCATGGAGTTAGTACAGCATGTTAACAGCCACCACTGTATCAAAACGATGCAAGATGTAATAATAAGGATTTTATGAATAATTCTGAATCCTATTTTTTATTTGTCATTAAAGAGGGTCTTATATAGAATAATTTAAGCATGAGAAATGAGTGCTTTATTTTAGTCAACGTTTTCTTTTAAAGGTTTTAAAATTTGTGATTTTTAAATACCTCATTAAATATTCTAAATATTATTTTTATTTACAATTTTTTTTTGTTTAATGATGTTGATAGAGAATAACATTGAATACCAAAAGGCTATGATATAGTAGTTCATTGGATAAGTAGAAGGATTTTGAATTTGTATTATATTACCCTCTCAAATTCTATCATCTTGAACTACATGAATTAGTAGTATCTATAATACCATAGTTGAATAGTTGTGACAGATATCTTATGATCACAGTTTAAAGCCTTAGAATACTTACTGTCTGACCCTTTACACAAAAAGTTTGCTGAAGCCTGGTTTAGAAGGTGGTCTGGTAGAGTCACAATTACCTTAGGCATCCTTGAGGAGAAAGGGAGCAAGTTACAGAGTTTCTTAACTTTTTCTTCCCTGGCATATCAATATTTATGTTAACATATCCTTATCAAAGCTCTCAAAATAATATTTTAAACTACAATCAGAAAGAAAAACATGTAAATGCTATATCAATTTTACAGTAATTATCCCATTTTATTTTCTCTTTGCAAAAATCATCCTAATTATCATATTGATGGATTAATATTAAAAACATAGGCATGCCTAGGGAAGGTTGTTCTTGGTCAGTAGCATTAAATTTATTAAATGGCTATAATTAAATTAAAACTGGCTTTATTTAGAGATATTATCTATTATACCACAATTCTGATTTTTATTTTTTAAAATGTATGTGTGTGAAAATTGAAACATCAATATTATTCTAAATCAATGAGGCGGTAGTTGCTTTACATTGTTCAGTCCACTCTCTTGGTCCCAATTACATTATGTCTAAATCTGGGAAAGGGCCTCTAATCAGAAAAATAAAAATGATCATACAGAAAATATTTTCAGGAGTACTTATATATTGGTGTAGTATTACAATGTGTTTTCCTAATTAAATGTTAAGTATGGTAGTATAAATATTTATCATTGAAGAAAGAGTAATTAAAGAAAGGAAGGATAGTTGTGATTTGGGTACCAAAAGGTAAGAATTGATAAGCAGGTAGAAATTACACCAAGAAAGCATTTCAGTTTAAGGAATCAAAATATGTGAGGATAAAACTAGAGTTTTAGGAACTTTCAGTCACTGGCAAGCTGAGTCACTAGAATGTTGGCAAGCGAAACGCAATATGGAGAAAAGTTTACTGACTCATTTATACAGTACTGAGATTGCTGTTTTTACTGATCTTGCTGTTATGTGGTACCTCATTTCTAACATCTCATCTTAATTGGCCCATTAACCTCATCTCCTATGGGCTTAAAATTCCAGCTCCCAAAGATACAAACACCAGCAGCACTCCTTTTCTCCCTAAGCTCCTGTTCAGTGTCTGATTTTCAGTTCTTTGTTTTTTGACCCCTAAGAAACAATTCCCTTTCTGCTTGCAAGCTTAGGAATGCATGTAAGAAAGATTTTTGTTATACTTTAACATTTTTAGACTAGGAAAGTGACATGTCATATATTCTTAATATATCTTTTACTTTGAGGTTTTGCATAAAATAATATTTTGAAAACTCAATTTACTCACTTTTGAGAAGCTATTTGCAAAATAGAATAAATGTACTTTTATATAAGTTTTTAAAATTTTGAACAATTAAATTTTTCTCTATATATATTTTAAGAATATTTTAAAATCCAAAATCTGTAGATAATCATACATATCTAGAAATTATCTGCTAATTTAGATAATGAATATAGTTCTAGGTCAGTTAGTTTAAAATGATTTAAACTCAAACAATGTTGCATAAAAATAAAAGTAGACTATAAAAGAGAATGAAAAAATTTTTGGCGTGCTTTTAGAAGGACAAAAAAAATGCCTGAATGATAAAAAAGAAGAAAAATTATGAATTCTTTCCCTGTTAAACCAGCAGATGTCATGTTTCGTTGTTACAGCCTAAGATTATTATAAGGGCATTTCCTTAGTATTACTATGTATACTGTGTGCTTCTTACAAAACAAGTGTATAAATATTAAATATGATTGGCTCTGAAATCAGAGAACAAATTTGTGGGTTTTTTTTTTTTTTACTTTTAAGATAGATTTCTCAAACAAAGTCAGAAAGCATTTTTCCTTTATCAAGTTTATCCAAAAGAGGTTTAGTACAAAGTATGCTCTGAGACGTAGCAAGCATATTTATATTTAACTATAACTACACAAAATCATTTCTTATCAGTAATTATTTGTTACTAATCAATATTATTTATGCACTAGCTAAAAAAGCTTTTCTCATCCTTAATTCTAAGGTGGTACAATTATTCAACTAAAATAAAACTTTATATCAACATCCATATATCATCACCATATCTATTCTGTCCCAAAATTTATCTGTCATATGAGACACTGGAACTGGTCATCTCTATTTCTTTTTCCAATCTAATATTTCATGAAAAAAATATTACATATGATGTCACTCATATGTAATGCAGAATGTCAATGCAAATAAAATTAAGTATTTTCAAAATTACATTGAAAAGCCTTTGTAACAATCTGTAATTAAAAATAAAGATGAAGATAGAATTTTATAGTAAAATTGGATCTATTTAGAATATTCAAATGAGGGTTAAATTGTAGCTTAATTTTTCACAACCTTGAAAATAGATTTTGATAAACAAATTCATGTTTTCACAAGGTCATGAGAATTTTTTTTTAACTTCAGTGTCAAACTGCTTCAATAACTTGAAAAGTATTTATTTAGATAAACAATCAGTTCTAGTATTATGACAATTTGCATTTATGACATGCAGCTAGTTTACCCTTCTGGCAGTCAACAAAAAGCAGGATTAGAATACAGATAATAGAAACATTAAATGGAATTTATAAATAAGTGTGCTTAAAACAATTGAAATAATACACGAGACAGTAGGCAAATGTTTCATAGCACGCTAGAGATTTGAGACTGTGCCTTACCATAATGGCCATTTTGTGGACAGTCACCCATCTCGACCCTGCTAAATGGCAGTTAGGTATTGACTAAATAGCTCTAGTGAAGGGAAAATCATCCGTATTCAGAGAGGATTGCTAGAACATTTCTAAGCCAAAATATGTATCCTTTAATAGCCACTCACTGGCATTCATCTTATTTCATAGATCTGTTAAAATTTAGCCTGTGATGGAGTTTCAACTCTCAGAAAACTTCATTTGCCACTTTTTGAGAGATTTTTTTTTTCCTTTTCCATGCTAAATAGACTTTATTGTCTTCTCATTTCTATTTGAATGTATCATTCATTTTAAGAAAAAAGTGATAACTTAGAACTAAATCTAATACCCCTTGTATTTCCCTCTTGTCTAAAAAACAAAAGCAAGCCCCTCTTCTCCCTGTGCCCCTCAAAACAAACAAACAAAAAACAATAAACAAAATGAAAAACCAACCATTGAGACTGTTTGTCTCCTCAATTCAATCTAGACACTAATGTCTAATGAAAACACTCTAAGTTGACATTTCTCACTTAAAAAGCTCATTACTTCATTTATAGGTTTTGGATGCTTTTTATTTTTTTATTTTTTGCAGTACGTGGGCCTCTCACTGTTGTGGCCTCTCCCGTTGCGGAGCACAGGCTCCGGACGCGCAAGCTCAATGGCCATGGCTCACGGGCCCAGCCTCTCCACAACATGTGGGATCTTCCGGGGCACGAACCCGTGTCCCCTGCATCGGCAGGCGGACTCTCAACCACTGCGCCACCAGGGAAGCCCCTTGGATGCTTATTTTTAATCAAAACCCCTGGCTTTTTATCTAGGCTACTACTAAATGTACCTCCTCAGTAACAGTTTGGGAAATTTGGTCTCAAATACAGGATGTCAGTGATGTTTTGGATATTGATTCCTTCATTCAGTATATTGTGTTCCTCTCATCTAGATTTTGCTAAGTGTATGTGAACATGAATTTGTGCTATCATTTAGTTAGTAATAATAAAAATATCATACACGATATAGAAGAAATAAAATGAATGTGATGGCTCTTTTCCAGAGACCTCCTTCTATGCAAGATTGTTTGTATAGAGTTGATAATCCATTTTCAATAAAACTGAATGAATATTCATAGAACATTTTTTAATGCACACAGTCTTGATATAGGAGACTTTTCCAAATGTTACTAAAATTCAGATATTTAATTCAATGTATTTAATTTTACTAGTAAATCTGTCAAAAATTAAATTCAGTTCATCTGACATTTTTTCCTGGTCAACCTCACCAGGGTAATAGAGACCATCACTTTCATTCTTAGTGTTCAACATTCATACTTAACTATATGTTATAAATTCTTAAGAATCAACTCTTCTGCAATCCCTAGATGATAGATGACTAATGATGAAGAAAAAGAAAAACCCAGGTAAGATATATTCCTGCATACAGGAACCCAGGAGGAAAACCCCAGGAGGACATTTAATATTTAATCTAATTTCAAAAAAAAATCTGTTGAATAATGTACAACTTATTAAATCATAATCCAGTAAAAATTGCAAAGCTATTTGACAAGTTGGAGAAAATGTAAACAATTTCCAGGAAGACAGAGGCCATACCTCCTCGTTCATTGCCTAGAACACTACTTGGCATTCAATAGGCTCTAACTAAATATTGATTTAATAAATAAATGTATTATTGGTAAAAAATAGATGGTGTGAAAAAAAATCTATATTTCAGAATATCAAAAAGTTGGGATACTTCCCTGGTGTCACAGTGGTTAAGAATCTGCCTGCCAGTGTAGGGGACACAGGATCAATTTCCTGGTCTAGGAAGATCCCACATGCCTGGGAGCAACTAAGCCCGTGCGCCACAACTACTGAGCTTGTGTTCTAGAGCCTGAGAGCCACAACTACTGAGCCAACGCACCACAACTACTGAAGCCTGCACTCCTAGAGCCTATGATTGGCAACAAGAGAGGCCACCACAATGAGAAGCCCGCACACCACCATGAATAGTAGCCCCTGCTCACCTCAACTAGAGAAAGCCCGCACGCAACAATGAAGACCCAATGCAGCCAAAAATAAATTAATTAATTAAAAAAAAAAAGTTGGACATATAATTCCCATGGTCTGTGCAGTTTTCTATTTGGCAATTAAAAGACAAAAACTGAGATGGTTTATGTATGTTACATATACTATGTATACCTCACATATCCTTAAAATCTAAATAAAAGCCTTTTTTGTTATTGACCAAAGTTCTTGTGTTGTTAAGTTTTTGTTTGGTTAATTTCAGTTTAGTGACCAAAGACATAGATAATATAAACACAAATTGTCATCTTCACTGATTTTTTTTTTTGACAGTTGATCATTTACTTACTGATATACTTCTTTTTTATTATTTATTTATTTTTTCTGGAAGTATAGTTGATTTACAATATTATATTAGCCTCAGGTGTACAACATAATGATTCAATATTTTTATAAATTATATTCCATTTAAAGTTATTATAAAATGATGGTATATTTCCCTGTGCTGTACAGTATATCCTTGTTGCTTATTTTATACACAGTAGTTTGTGTCTCTTAATTCCATACCCCTATCTCACTGATATACTTCTGATTTCTAGGATGCCACATTTAAAATGTTCCTCCTGTTCACTGGTTGTTCTGTCTCAGACCTTTGTGGGGTTTGTTATCTCCTCTCATATCTCTTAACCTTGGATTGCCCCAGTGGTCAGACCTTAGCCTTTATCCACACACACTCCCTTGGTGATCTCATCAGTCTTATGGCTTAAATTTAAACTCTTATCTATATGCCTATGGTTAGCAAGTTATGTCTCCAACCCTGGCCTCTCCTGAGTTCTAGTCAAGTGGATCCCACTTAATGGCTCCATTTAGATCATTCAAATTGTTCAAAAATAATTTCCTGATCTTCTCCCCCCAAATTGGATCCTCCCATAGCTTTACATATCAGTTGATGGAAACTTCATTCTTCTGGTTGCTCAGACCAAAAAACTTGCAGTCATCCTCGATTCTTCTCTTCCTCTTACACTGCTTATACAACCAACCAGGAAATCTTGCATCTCTTCTCAAATTCTCTAAAATTGATTAGATTTTAATCACATGACTTTTTAAATACAAGAATTACTTATGGAACATGAAGTAGAAAGTAATAAAAGGGCATAAAGAATAAGTAAGTATGTTTAACTGTAACATGTCATTTAAATTTAAGGACTCTTTCTGTTTTTAGGAAAGGCCTATGCTCCAGAATTCTATTATGATACCTACAATCCTGTGTGGCAGAACAGACACCGTGTTTACTCCTACAGTCTACAGTGGACTCAAATGAATCCTGATGCAGTAGATCGGATCGTTGCATACCGGTTGGGTATTAGGCAGGTGAGGAATTTAATTGTCTTCTTTTATGTGTGTGTGATCCTCTGTGAAGACCTTGTTACTATGATGTGTTGCTATAAAGTTTTAATCAATTTGCATGAATTCCAGAATATATTTTTCTATATCAAAGATAATATTACCTTACCCAGAACTGTTCCAAATTATTTACAAATCTTTGAAATTAATTTATACATTTTTCACTATGACAGGAGACATATTAAAGTGAGCTTTCTGAAATCCTTCATCATTACATGTGCTATAGAAATTACATGGTATAATTTCTGTGAAAGAAACTAAGATGTTCTCACACTTACCTATACTACATAATTCTTTGTCTTGTTTCCTAAGCTAGATATTCTACATAATTTTATTCTAAGAGGTTCAAACTATATATAGGATTTTTAAAAGCTAATTTAATGTGTCTGTAGAATAGAAATGTTTTGGTAAAATGAGAAGAAACAATGAAATATGATGTTTTCCTAAGGTAGCTGAAGATTATAGATTGTGTAAAAATATCATAGCTTTTTCAAATGAACCACTGTTAAACTCAGTTATCCTTCGTTGGTATAAATGATATTTTTGAAATTTAAATGTAGGTCTTTACATTATTTCCTGTTACATAGTAGGTTATCTGGAGTGACTATTTCAGCATAACAAAACGTTTTTGAAGATTTATTAGATTACCACATAAGCTATTAGCTCTCTTTCACATCTTTGTATTATCCATAGATTTGTAAAATGTGTTTTCCACTTCCTTAGCTAAATCACACAATAGCATTTTGAGTTTGGATAGTAGAAAGGACAGAATTTGCTTGGAGAAAGATTGGTCGACCATCAGCAATCCACTACTATCATAAGACCAATGTTTTTTTTTAATCTTGTTAACAAAGTTATAATAAAAGACTATGTAAGATACATCATTAAAATTAAGATACATTGTAAGTTGAATATTCTTATCCTTCTTGTCTAAGTATTCACAGGTAGACATGGTAGACAGGAATGGATCATTTGGAAACTTTCTCTATTACTCTCATTTACTTTGGTCCCTAAGTAAATCTGAGTAAATCCCAAATCCATATCAAAATCATTTATTGTACTCATTCTAATTTAATGATAATTTTTCTTGATAGAGAAGATAGAAAAAAGAAAGATCAGCAGTCTCCCTTGGTTTATGGGCTTATTCCTTTCTTTTTCTTTTCTCAACACAGTTAATATTTTTAGATCTTTTATATTTGGAGCATCTTAGCACATTCTTGATTTTAGACACCTCACATTCATTTCCAAGTCCTTACTACATGATTTGGTCATTCACATTCATCTTTTATTACCCTATGTTTTCAAAAATCTAAGAACCTAATACCAAATTGCTATTTGTAAACTTGAATCATTTTATTTAGGTGTCTTTTCCTTTTTTCTGGTTATAGGTTTTTTTGCAACAATAGAGTCAGAATTTCATCTTTAGTTTCTCACTTTCTTCCTCAGCTATATTTTTTTGGAGTGTCTGGGTAACTGCCCTTTGCTTCCTGTATGCTGAAGGGCTGCCTGTTTTAATCTGCTGAATTAATTTACCCAACCCTACTCATCATTCCTTTCTTTTATGCTAACAGTCTTCTAAACATTTGTTCCCAAAGTCTCCATTATGTATGCAACTCACCTTCTCCATGAGTCAAATTTAACAGAATGATTACTATCTCTGTCCTCCCCCTCAACTGGAGCGATTTTAGGAGAATTAGACTTCCTCCTAAGAGGGATCCACCTAATTAAAGCCCTTCCTTCTCATCCATATCTTGTACTAGTTATTAATACACTACCTTCTATAATTTTTTTTGCTAGGATTGCTATGCTATTTTCCAATGACAGTTTCTCTTCTTAGATTTTCCTTTCCTGATATGAACATCTCCTCTAAATTCTTGTCTTTATGTTTCCTGATCATAAAAATAGTATATAACTCCCTGATATGCAGTGACACACATTTCCCAGTTTGTGTTCATCCTTGTGAACAAATTAGTTAGGTAATTTCCCCCTACTCTGCTACTTTAGAATACATTATATATGCATGCATAAATGTGTATAAATTTCCCCTTACTGTGTTTTGCGAAAATTATGAATTCCTGACACATCTGGCTTCCGATTCTAGCCAATCTAGCCTTATCATTTTTAGCTGTATAACCTTGAACAGGTTTCTGAACATACCAAACCTAGGCTCCTACCTGGGAAGTTGAAGATAATGATACCTGTCAGGCAGTCAAAGTGTGGAGTGGAATACATCCCCCATTTACCCCACAGGCCAGGTTCCCTTGTGCAAGGCACTCTCTGCACAAACATCTATGGCAATTCTTGCACTCATCTGCCTGGGTTGTGTAACAGTTTTTTTAAGTGCATCTTAAGAGCTTAACATATCTACTATTTTTATTTCAGTTTTATTTAGTACACTGTATAACCTGAGCCTAAGTATTATTCCAAGCCATGATTTTCACAAAATAATTTCTAGACATTTTTTTCACTATGTCTTATTTTTATTTCAAACCTGCTGTCCTCCATAATATCCATTTTACTGATTCACATTTTTCTCTTCCACTTTGAGTCTTATTTTAAAGCCTTCCTGATCAGATCGATAAGTCTGCTGATAACACTATTCTTCCCAAGTTTGTGAGATTCATGCTATGCACTAGAGGAAAACATATTTCTAGTGTTATAAACCATGGTCCAGAAAACAATCCTTCCTCTTACACAATTTCTGAAGCTAATTCTTTACTTGCCTTAGCATTATTTATTTTACTAGAATTTTCTTTTATATTTGAAACAAGTATTATTTTTTCCTAGAGTGCTTCTTTTGTAATACTCTATTTATTGATAATTTTACTAAGATACTACATCTTGCCATGGAAGAGAAACTTTGATATATCTTTTGTGGGTGTCTCAATAAAGAGTAATGGCCTTCTGCTGTTCTGCCAATATGAATGGAAAGGAAATGTTTGTAGATATGGTGTAGGAACAGAAAGATCATGTATAAACACTACTCTTTTCCCCACTCCCATATTCTCTACACTTAACCCTTACATGAAAAATCTTAACATGCAAAATGGCCTCAATAGACATCATTTCTTTTGAAGATCCCCTTGCATACCAAAATTGAGGATGATAGGGCAGATGCATTTTAGATACAATGAAATTGATATAATTCTTTAAGAATATCCCCTGTTTAATAATAGGACACAAAGTCATTAAGTAAAATAAGATTATATTATCTTAGAAAATTCAGGTATGTACATTTGGTTATCAACATTGTTTTAACACACAATCAGACACTAGCATTTAAAATAATCACTCTTGAATTCTGATCTGATGATCATTTATGTTACATATTTTATGATTTTAAAATTGTTATTTTACCCTATATTTTTATTTTGAGCCTATATATCTAATTTCTTCTATCCATAAATTATCTAGATTATCTAATGAAAAGTACTTCCACTTTTAATATCAAACATGGACCTAAAGTGTACAACACAATTCTGATTCGATGAGGTCTGAGAAGCAAATTTGATCCGTTAAGACTCATGGCAAATTCAGTTGTAAAGTGTCCGACTTTGTGGGGTTTTTTTGTTTTTGTTTTTTTTGCGATATGCGGGCCTCTCACTGTTGTGGCCTCTCCCATTGCGGAGCACAGGCACCGGATGCGCAGGCTCAGTGGCCATGGCTCACGGGCCCAGCCGCTCCGCAGCATGTGGGATCTTCCTGGATTGGGGCACGAACCCGTGTCCCCTGCATCGGCAGGCAGACTCTCAACCACTGCGCCACCAAGGGAGCCCAGACTTTGTTTTGAATCCACAAACGGTTAGAAACTTTATTACTTACTCTTAAATTAAGTAAGATTATAAAATTACTAGTAAATTATTAAATCCCTGTCTGGATGGGGTTGGTAAACTGAACCCAGCATTCCCCCACCTTTCTGGTAAAATTAGCTGACCCTTTTGGTTAAACTGTAGGGTCTTTATTTAAATATAATGAGGAAAATTGTCTCACAATTTGAGTATTGGCTTATACACTTTTCTTAAAAGTTGCTGCAGTCAATCTATAAAAAAGCACTGGAATTCTGGAATCACTGCTTTAAAAAACTTAAAAAGAGAACAGATATTTCATGTGAAGTTAAAAAATTAGTGTGGAAAAAAAGTTTTCTCAAAATCTTAATGTCCTTAAGTTGTACTTTGTAGGCTCAGCTAAGCAATTGTTTAATCTCCTTAGACAGCTACTAGCCTGCCAATTGTTTGCTTCATTTGTTGCTTAACAGGAAAGAGAAAAAGGTTATTTGAATGTCTCTTTCCTTAGTATCTAAGGAATTAAGAAACAAGCAAAACTATTTCTGAATTATCTGAATATACCAAACACCACAAACATCATTTGACTCCATTTAACATACACACTATAGGTTCTGATAATAAAGGATTTTAGACTTTTATACAGTTTCCTTTTTATACTCCACCTAAGACATGCACAATGAATGTGACTTTTTGACTGTCATCTTTGGAAAGTGGGATATTTTATTGAATAAAATATTTTAATTCACCATGTTCCTGTCTTCTTAAATCTTGATATATTAAAATGCTTAGAATTATCATACCCACATGCTTACCCACTCAGTCAACAAAACGTTTAGTAAATTAATCATCTAGTGAATACCAGGATTTTTAAAAAGTATTGTCCTCAATGTCCTGTTAACAAAAGTGCTGTAATAGGAGCATGTCCAAAATTCCATAGTAACATGAATGGGAGCAGTTAGTACTGTGACATAGTGGTGAAGTGACATGATCAGCAAAGTAGAGACTTGTTAGTTTCTATAGGTTTATCTTCATAAATAGTTATTGTTAATAATGACTAATTAAGAAATCACTAATCACAAATACGCTTTTTGATAAAATTGATTACTGGATGAATTTATTATAAATTTTATTTTGGTCTTCATACGTGCTACTATAATGATTGAGCTAGAGTTTATTTCTCCTTCCATTTAAAGCATATTTTTTATTTTATTAAATAATTCATTGCTTATTATTGTTTATTAAAGGGCTAATGTTTTAATAGATCATAGTAATTAAAATTTTATAAATTTATTGTATACATAGATGACCATATGCATTGTAACTATAGTTATTAATACAGCTAATACCTAATTTAATGCATTGATAGAAGAAGCAGAAAAATTTGAAGAGATGGCTTTTTATGCTTTAGCATCTTGTGTGAAGTATTAGTTTCTATGGCACAGTCTACAGATGCTGAAGGAAAATGGTAGAATAAGATAGAAGTGAATAGAATAGAATATTCTATTATTATGAATAATAATTATATTATTAGATAATATAATAATATTAGAATATAACAATAATATTAGAATTATGTGCATTAGAATAATGTACATAACTGACTTAAGGCCATTGGACAGATTTTATTGAGAGAGGTGTTTGACGGAACCATTTGACAAAGAGCATTTAATGCCAAGTCCAGGGAAATCTATGGCGAATTGACAGATCATCTGAATTGATTTTATAGTCTTAAGTCATGAGTAAAATGACATCTCCTATAGATAGATTAATCTGATCATATCATACATAGTACATTGAATGATATTACAATAGAGGCAAGGCCACAGTTGGGCATGTTTGAAGTAAGTTTTAGTAAGATTTAAATTAGAGTAGTGAAGGGGGAGAGAAAGAAAAAATGAATTAGGAAAATTTTCAAATGGACAGAACTTGAATATTGATTTAATTTTGAGAAACAGTTTTTAAGAGTATAGTGACCTTATGTTCTCTGCTGTTTACTTCAATTTCTTTAGTGAATGCTCAAGAAATTATCAAATATATAGATGAAGAAGAGAGTAAGGGTTATAGAGAAATGTAGAGAAGCCATTTTGTAAATGGTCTTTTTGGCTCCAGAAAAGAAATAAGCCATAAGCCAGTTCGTAAAAAATGACATTGTCTCGATATTCCAAGTGAAGGGCACTGCACATATTCCCTTTATTCCTATAAATATTAACATCACAATGTATCTACTAGGAGGAATAAGCACAGTAAATTTAAAAACCTGGCTGACCTACAGACCTTTGATGTAGAAGGCTTTGTGAAATAAGGGTATTTTGTCTTGGAAAATTCCAAGTACTTTCTGAGGAGTTTTTCTGAGTCAGTGGCCTTTTGTACAGATTTCATTTTGTGTAGTAATACTGCTAAGGAAAATTAATTAGAATTTTCCTTTTTATTGACCCTGAATGTAGTGGAAAATGAACAACCTCAAAGAGACTTTTGGAGTGAAAAAGTATTAAATTATTGCCAGAAATAAGATATTGAATCAAAGTTTGCAAATGTACTCATGTCTTCAAATTGGTCTTGTTAAATTTGAGTTGATAGAGGAACATCAAGCAAAAGTTACCGTAGTTAGAAACATGTTACTAGAATTTGAGTGAACACTTACCCTTGAATGTGTAAATTTATAGGTCAGAAAGATTAGACATGAGAACCGAAGCTAGCAGAAATGTAGACGTAAATATACTGTATGAAGACAGTAATGATAGAAGGTCCAGTGAAAAAGAAAGAACTGAGAGGTAGAAAAATCTGCCAATGTCATGGAAACTAAGGGAAGAATATGTGAGTGTGTGTGTGTGTGTGTGTGTGTGTGTTGGTGGTGGAGGTATTTGTACTTGTAAACAAAATTTTTAAAGATTAAAAAGCCCTAAATTTTTTAAATACCAGATACTGACAAATCAGTGTTGCTTTTTTAAGAGGGAAATAGGAAGAAATAAAAGATTGTATATAGGTTTAATATTATTCCAAGGTCAACTGATTACAAATTTAATTAAATTTACCTAAGCCTATCCTGGCTGTCCACTTGAATCAATATTTTATAAAGAAGAGAAGACTGACTGATATATTTCCTTGGATGAAAGAACAATTTTTAAATGTCTAAATTGTTTCTTTTATAACCTATAAACCTATAAATACATGGTTATTATGGATTCCAAGACTTTATCCAGTCAAAGAAACTATCCAACAGACCAATATATATATTCAGTGTCTTAAATGACTGGGAGTGTAGAGTTCAATGGAAAACAGTCACTTATTTTGTTTGTTTTTAGTTTTTTGTCTGCGTTGGGTCTTCGTTGCTGTGGGCTTTCTCTAGTTGCGGCGAGCGAGGTCTACTCTTCGTTGTGGTGCACGGTCTTCTCATTGGGGTGGCTTCTCTTGATGTGGAGCACAGGCCTTAGGCGCGCAGGCTTCAGTAGCTGTGGCTCACGGGCTCTAGAGCGCAGGCTCAGTACTTGTGGCGCACGGGCTTAGTTGCTCCATGGAATGTGGGATCTTCCCAGACCAGGGCTCGAACCCGTATCCCCTGAGTTGGCAGGTGGATTCTTAACCACTGCATCACCAGGGAAGCCTGAAAATAGTCACTCTTTCAACTACTTTTCAGGAAAAAAAAGATCAAAACTTGAAATGAAAAATGGAGTTGGGATTAACAGTCCTTTTCATTTTTTAGGCTTTAACACCATGCAAGTTGCTTGTTTGAGTACAAATTTGTATATGGATTTATAATCTATTTATGTACTGTATCTATTAATAAGCAACACAGTTTTCTTTGTCTTATATCAGTGGTTCTCAAATTTGAGTGAGCATTAGATCATCCATAGAGCTTGTTAAAACAGTTGCTGTGACCGACCCCCAGAGTCTGGTATAGTGGGTCTGGGGTGTGGCCCAAGAATTTGTATTTTTAACAACTTCCTGTGTGATGTTGGTTTTGGGCCACACTTTGAGAACCACTGTTTTATATTTTCAGACTATAATAAAGAGACTAAGATCAGATTCCATTTTCATCTTTTGGCTTTTCCTTATACTAACATTCCTATATGATCTCAATATGAAAAACAGTATTATAAATACTGATTTAAGAACAGAGCTTGGCATATGGTGCTCAATACCATTTGTGGAATGAATGGATTTCAAATTTACATGTTATAATAGGTAACCATTAAGTTCCAACTGGAGGTGCATCCTCTAGTTATGCTGGATTGATGCATTTCCAAAACCAGTGATTATTAAAATATTGTTCTCAGTCCACTGTTGAGTTTCAAGATTTATACCATGGACTGAGAAATAACCCAACTGCAAATATTTTCTTTAGTTCTTCTGGGCAAGATATACACAGCTCCTTAGGCTTACATTTGTATATATTTCTAAGGGCTTTTTTAAAAATAAGAAACCTATTAATGAGATATTAAAAGTTACTTAATTGTGGTATGTGTAAACTAAAACTTGCATTTGGTAATTCTGATGGCTAATTCAATGCTTTACAAAGGAGCATGACTACCTTAAAACACACCTCCTCAGTGAACATTCCCTCAGATTTCAAGAATGAATGTCAGAGTTGTCTTGAATTGATAACTATTTCCTATTACTTCTTTTCATTTCTAAATATAAATTACTATTTATTTAACTTTATCATTTTCAGTTGTATTTCTTTAAGTTTCTTAAGTTGTTTTAAAATATAGAGTCATACTTATTTTTACACTATTTCTATACCAAAAACCTGACTATTTTTCAGCAGTTAAAATATTTTAACTAAAATAGTTGGAACAATATTTACCTTTGAATAATAAATGTTGAACATGACAGATTTCAATAAAATGTTAATAAAGTTACATACAATAACTACTGTTGTATGATAGCTTGATTATAGATTGCTGGCTTTTCCAAGTTTCTATTCTGTTTTAAAAAGTTCAAACAAGAAATGCAAAATATCACAAAGTGCTTAAGTTGCTTTAGCGTACTTCAAATTAAGGAAACCATTTCTGAAAAGATGGAAGCAAGAAGTTGAGTAGAAATTTGAAGGTAATAGTTTGAATATCATAGGCATTACCTATTTTTAATAGCTGAGCTGTCCTTGATGTGTGTGTGTGTGTGTGTATATATATATATCTCAATACCATAAAGTCTGACACTATTCTAGGTGCTTTACATATATCATCATGTTTAACTCTTAAAACAACACAGTGAGGTAGATACTATTGTTATTTCTATCTTAAGGCTAAAGAAACCATGGGGTTAAGTAACTCATCAAAGATCATAGAATTAAATGAAAGACTAAGCTGGATTTGAACTCAGTCATCTGGCTTACAGTCTGGCAAGTGTAATTCAGCTGAATACCATCTGAGCCATGTGCCTTTATCTTTATATTTTTCTTCTGTTTCCTCTTTCTCCCCCTCCTCCTCCTCCTCCTTCTTCTGATAAACTCTACCTTTTTTCCTAATTTCTCTTGTAGTAATTTTGTGTTGAAATTTTCTGTCTCTTTTTGTATTAACTTCAGTTGCCATTCATAATTTAAATTATACACTTCTATATTTATAAACTTATGTCAACATATTTGAATATTATATTTTTATTCCTTTAATCTCTTCTATATTTGGGAATATATCTGCTTTTCCACCAACAATGCATGTATATATTTTATACAAGGCTTTTCTGTTTCTGGATATCTTTTCCTCAACTTTTAATTTATAAATTAAAATTAAAATTTTAAATCTTTATAAACTTTTAACTTTAAAATTTAATTTTATAAATTTTATAAATTGTTCAATTATGATATGATATTAATATCTTTTTAAAAATGTTTAATGATAAATGAAAAAATAAAATAATTGGTTTCAGAAAAAATTTAAATTAGGAAAATGTTCAAGTATAATATTAAATAACAAAAATTCTATAAAATTGGTATTATCACTGTTGTTTAGATGCAAAAATAATCTTACAGAATTTAAGCTGTATAACTATGCTGTACAGAGAGAGAGAGGTCACTGGGGTGCTAAATTATTAACCTTTTTGTTTAATTCTAAAAGCTCTCTTCTTAACTTTTATACTTTACTGCTATAAAACTAGATGTAATTCTATGAATTACTAGAATATAAAGAGAGGTGGGGTTTTTCTGGAGATGAGATTGGATAGGCGGCACAGGGCTCTATCATGAAGGGCTGTAATGTCTCCTCACCTCTTGCTGCTCCCTCTCCAAACAAATAAAATAAGTTTATAAATTAAAAATGCCAATACAAGAATAGGGATTTGCTTTGCCTTAAATAAATGAGACTAGACAAAATGGGATTAGGCTTTATTTTAAAACAATACTTAAATCTATATTCTATATTTCATGTCAATTTATAAATGTCATTAATAAGAAAGAAGAATTATTTCATGTAATCAACAAAATATGTACAAAGTTCAGATTAAAGATGAAAGGCTCTGTCAAGCATTTGAGTTGCCAAAGGAGTGAGGATGGGAGGGTGAGAGGATAGTTCTTGTCTTCAGAGAGTTTAAAACAAACAAGGAGATAGGCAACCAAGCAGATATCAAACTACAATATAGTTTGATAAGTATTATAATGTGTGGATATAAGGTATTATGGGAAAACAATGGAGGGGAACCTAAGATGACTTTGGGAAGTAAGGAATGCTGATGGAAGAAGTACTAGCAAACTGATACCAGAGGGGTGAAGAGAAGTTACCCAGATCAAGGGACTTGGATGAAATTAACAAGTGCCTGGATACAAAGCCAGCTTGATAACATTTGGAGAACTGAAAATAATGCAGTATATCTGGACCTCTCCTGAATCATAGTTCAGGAGAGAAGGAAGAGATCAAAGTGGAGATACGAAGGACTGAGATCATGAAGGGCCATGTGAACTAGTCCGAAGAAATTGGACTTTACCTTGAGAGAAGTGAGAAGACACATAAAGAGCCAAAACAGAGGAATCAAATAATCACTATCGTGGTACAAAATAAGGGACAGCATAGAGTAAAAGCTGTTGTTTTATTTCAAGTGAAATATAATGATCTGAATCAGTACTGCTACACTGGTAATTGGAGAGAAATTTATGTGGCAAATTCAGAAGGATTTGATGATTTAGTGTAGTTGGGGAAAAAAGGGAGCAAGAAGGCAGAGACAAAGACAATGTTCACTGCTTAAGTGCTTGTTGTCTTTACAAGATCTTATGTCAAAAATGTTAATATTGGTTTTCTCATTTTTATATGTTAATAAAATATTCTTGAATGTTATTGTTTATATTGAGAGAAAAATGAACTGTTACTGAGATGATTATTAGGCACATATATAATGGAATGTTTTCAAAGCAATGTAAAATGATGAATTTTTTTTTTTTTTTTAGTTCATTGCTTGTTACAGCTTTTTTTTTTTAACATCTTTATTGGAGTATAACTGCTTTACAATGGTGTGTTAGTTTCTGCTTTATAACAAAGTGAATCAGTTATACATATACATATGTTCCCATATCTCTTCCCTCTTGCATCTCCCTCCCTCCCACCCTACCTATCCCACCCCTCTAGGTGGTCACAAAGCACTGAGCTGCTCTCCCTGTGCTATGCGGCTGCTTCCCACTAGCTATCTATTTTACGTTTGGGAGTGTATATATGTACATGCCACTCTCTCACTTTGTCACAGCTTACCCTTCCCCCTCCCCATATCCTCAAGTCCATTCTCTAGTAGGTCTGTGTCTTTATTCCTGTCTTACCCCTAGGTTCTTCATGACCTTTTTCTTTTTTTTCCCTTAGATTCCATATATATGTGTTAGCATACGGTATTTGTTTTTCTCTTTCAGACTTACTTCACTCTGTATGACAGACTCTATGTCCATCCACCTCACTGCAAATAACTCAATTTTGTTTCTTTTCATGGCTGAGTAATATTCCATTGTATATATGTGCCACACCTTCTTTATCCATTCATCTGCTGATGGACACTTCAGTTGCTTCCATGTCCTGGCTATTGTAAATAGAGCTGCAATGAATATTTTGGTACATGACTCTTTTTGAATTATGGTTTTCTCAGGGTATATGCCCAGTAGTGGGATTGCTGGGTTGTATGGTAGTTCTAAACTAAAAAAGTTTTTTAAGGAACCTCCATACTGTTTTCAATCGTGGCTGTATCAATTTACATTCCCACCAACAGTGCAAGAGTGTTCCCTTTTCTCCACACCCTCTCCAGCATTTATTGTTTCTAGAGTTTTTGATGATGGCCATTCTGACTGGTGTGAGATGATATCTCATTGTGGTTTTGACTTGCATTTCTCTAATGATTAATGATGTTGAGCATTCTTTCATGTGTTTGTTGGCAATCTGCATATCTTCTTTGGAGAAATATCTATTTAGGTCTTCGGCCCATTTTTGGATTGGGTTGTTTGTTTTTTTGTTATTGAGCTGCATGAGCTGCTTGTAAATTTTGGAGATTAATCCTTTGTCAGTTGCTTTGTTTGAAAATATTTTCTCCCATTCTGAGGGTTGTCTTTTGGTCTTGTTTATGGTTTCCTTTGCTGTGCAAAAGCTTTGAAGTTTCATTAGGTCCCATTTGTTTATTTTTGTTTTTATTTCCATTTCTCTAGGAGGTGGGTCAAAAAGGATCTTGCTGTGATTTATGTCATAGAGTGCTCTGCCTATGTTTTCCTCTCTGAGTTTGATAGTTTCTGGCCTTACATTTAGATCTTTAATCCATCTTGAGCTTATTTTTGTGTATGGTGTTAGGAAGTGATCTAATCTCATACTTTTACATGTACCTGTCCAGTTTTCCCAGCACCACTTATTGAACAGGCTGTCTTTTCTCCACTGTATATTTTTGCCTTCTTTATCAAAGATAAGGTGACCATATGTGCATGGGTTTATCTCTGGGCTTTCTATCCTGTTCCATTGATCTATATTTCTAAAATGATGAAATTTTAAAACATAAAATGTGAAGGAAGCTTCATGTTATAATGTAAAGTAACTTTAATGTATCAATATATCTATGCAACATTTTTTAATGTTCTAAAGACACTAAGCTGAAATTTATTCTCAAAGATCCATGTCTTAACAAAATGACACAATAAAAAATTCATAGGAAGTCTACTTATATTTAATTAGCAGCTTCTTTTCTTAAAGAATCTAATTCGAACATATATTTTTTTATAAGGTGCTGCAATAAAAGGTCCTAAATGTAACAAACAAACTCTAGAAGAATCTTTGGTAAGAATAGTTTCACTTACCATATAATTTTTTTTTCCTTTATACTGTCTCCTCTATATTTTTTATATTATCCTTTCCTTAGGTGTTCTAGTGTCCCACAAATATTGGTGTACTAGGTTAAGTACTACTGTATATTGATACAAAACAATCATTACAATATCAATTGTTTTTTGGAAGGGACCATGTTGAAACATGCACCAGCTTTTAAAATCCTCCTCCTGGAAGGAGCACATGTCACTTCTGTTCATATTTCCTTGTACAAAGTAAGCCCTATCACATGATCTGAGGTTAAACAGGGCAAACAAGTGTTATCCTTAGGTACTGCAAGGAATAAAAGAACCAAATATTTATGAAGAGCTCAAATTACTACCCAGGTCGGCCTTTCTGCCCAGCAGTATTTGATTGAATATATTAAAAATGGCATTTGATTTTATGCTGAAAATATAACCTCAGAAAGATCTACTTCTTAAGTTTACTTATAAAAATACTAAAAAAAAAAGTAAAGATTTATTTATGAAGTTGTGCCATTTATTTCAAAAAATGAAAGTGTGAAGAGCTCAAAGGGGCTTGTGTGTTTTGAGTGCCTGAGGCCATAAATAAAGAATGAAATAAATGCCCTTGCATACATATGATCTATGTAAAAGAACACTAAAATCTGACACATGCTCCTTTAAGTAATTCATCAAAGCCTTAACATTAATTCTTATTTTGTAATTAAATGTTACATACTGTTATATGTACATGGAATATGAAGTCAACGAGACAGAAAAAGGCCATGATCTCATGGACCTTGTATTCTGGTAGAGAGCAGACCAAAAAATAAAAATAAAATAAGATAAAATAATAATAATAAAATAAATGAATAGAATATTATCAGAAATGATTACTGCTATGTAACACATAAAGTAGAGATAAAGGAAAACTGGTGTCTTTAAAATTCATTCTGTGCTCAGAGAATCTCATGAAAACTTGAGAAGTAACAGAGGCTTATCTACTTTTTCCACATGTTCATCATTTTGAGACAGTTATCAAACCATGTTCATAAGAAGTGGACTTATAGTTCATTCTGGGGGAAAGAAGGAATAAAATTTGGAATAATCAAGTACATTAGCTAAAATTAAAAAAAATAAACTTCTCCTGTATTCAGTTGCCATTTTAGTTATTTTTAAAAACTAAATGAAATAAAGTAAGTGACCCAAAAATTCAGTGCCTCCATTCATAATCCTTAATTATGTTCAGGAATAAGAGAATAAATCTGAGTTGTAATACAGTTTAAATCTATACATTTTGAGAACATATTTTGACTGGTCAGTGTGTAAAAACCCGTTGACAATTTGCAAGACAGATCACCTGCATAGGAACAAATTGACAACTAAGAGGAACATTATGAGGTTATAAGAGGCATTACTGTGGGGACAAGAAGTCCTACTTTCAAAAGGGTTGAGACTCCTAATGCTTTAATCATAACTGTATTTCCTTACTTATTTAAATAATTAGTTTATATTTGGTATTCCAAAAATCACAGTTATTTAATTGGTATAAAATGAGCCTAAATAGCTCTGCCACCAAAAAAAAAAAATTATCCAGGGTTAGAGTATCAAGATGCTAAGAGACAGGTGACAAAAGATAAAATTGAGAAGGAAAGAGCTGCCGAAGGCAGCACACATGATACCAAGAAATCAAGAACTAGAATCTTAGCTATTCCCCCCTTCAAGACAGCTCTATCCATGGCAAATGGAATATATTTTGGTAACCTTTAGTTTCTGAAATTCTGGATGAGGTTTATGTACTCTGAATTTTTACCTTATATTTTATAATAAGCACCAGGAATAGAAATGTTAAGGATCATTTTGGTTTTATCACCAATAAATGGTTAGATGATATGTGTGGCTTTATTAGTATCTGGTTTTATTGCTAACAGTGGTATGATGATATGTGTGGGGGTTGTTTTGTAGGACATCATATCAAGGATGTTGTCTGAAACTTTTCCTGTTGCCTTTCAATTGGGACCACAGCTGAGGACAGAGATGTGCCTCCCACTCTGAGCTAATGAGAAGACAGAAACATCCCTAACAATATACTCAGGAAAAACTCCTTACCTTATGAAACTTCCCTTTTGATTTAGGAAGAAATCCTGTCCTCAAATAAACAGCTATTATGATTTTGGATAGTAAAAATATGTTTTGGAGATAAAATGTAGCAATATCATGGAGTAAAGAATGAACTTGATACTATATGAAATAGTGTGTTCAGGGATGAGTGGATGTTGAGTAGAAACATGAATTAAGTCAATAAATATGAGCCAGGGGCTTCCCTGGTGGTGCAGTGGTTAAGAATCCACCTTCCAATGCAGGGGACACAAGTTCAGTCCCTGGTCTTGGAAGATCCCACATTCCGTGGAGCAGCTAAGCCCATGCACCACAACTACTGAGCCTGCGCTCTAGAGCCTGCGAGCCACAATGGCTGAGCCTGTGTGCCACATCTACTGAAGCCTGCACACTTAGAGCCCGTGCTCTGCAACAAGAGAAGCCACCTCATTTAGAAGCCCGTACACAAAAATGAAGAGTGATCACTGACGAAATCAAAGAGGAAATCAAAAAATACCTAGACACAAATAACAATGAAAACACGATGACCCAAAACCTATGGGATGCAGCAAAAGCAGTTCTAAGAGGGAAGTTTATAGCAATACAATCCTACCTCAAGAAACAAGAAACATCTCAAATGAACAACCTAACCTTACAGCTAAAGCAATTAGAGAAAAAAGGAAAAAACAAAAAAACAAAGTTAGCAGAAGGAAAGAAATCATAAACATCAGATCAGAAATAAATGAAAAAGAAATGAAGGAAACAGCAGCAAAGATCAATAAAATGAAGATTTATTTGAGAAGATTGAGATTTATCTTTGAGAAGATAAACAAAATTGATAAACCATTAGCCAAATTCATCAAGAAAAGGAGAAGACTCAAATCAATGCAATTAGAAATGAAAAAGGAGAAGTAACAACTGACATTGCAGAAACACAAAGTATCAAGAGATATTACTACAAGCAACTATATGCGAATAAAATGGACAACCTGGAAGAAATGGACAAATTCTTAGAAAAGCACAACTTTCCGAGACTGACCCAAGAAGCAATAGAAAATATAAACAGACCAATCACAAGCACTGAAATTGAAACTGTGATTAAAATTCTTCCAACAAACAAAAGCCCAGGACCAGATGGCTTCACAGGCGAATTCTATCAAACATTTAGGGAAGAGCAAACACTGATCCTTCTCAGACTCTTCCAAAATATAGCAGAGGGTGGAACACTCCCAAACTCATTCTACGAGGCCATCATCACCCTGATACCAAAAGCAGAGAAAGATGTCACAAAGAAAGAAAACTACAGGCCAATATCCCTGATGAACATAGATGCAAAAATCCTGAACAAAATACTAGCAAATAGAATCCAACAGCACATGAAAAGGATCATACACCATGATCAGGTGGGATTTATCCCAGGAATGCAAGGGTTCTTCAATATACGTAAATCAATCAATGTGATACTCCATATTAACAAATTGAAGGATAAAAACCATATGATCATCTCAATAGAAGCAGAAACATCTTTTGACAAAATTCAACACCCGGGCTTCCCTGATGGCGCAGTGGTTGAGAGTCTGCCTGTTAATGCAGGGGACACAAGTTCGTGCCCCAGTCCGGAAGGATCCCACATGCCGCGAAGCGGCTGGGCCTGTGAGCCATGGCCACTGAGCCTGCGCGTCCAGAGCCTGTGCTCCACAATGGGAGAGGCCACAACTGTGAGAGGCCAACGTACTGCAAAAAAAAAAAAAAAATTCAACACCCTTTTATGATAAATTTTTTTCTTGCGTTATGCGGGCCTCTCACTGTTGTGGCCTCTCCCATTTGTGGAGCACAGGCTCCGGACGCGCAGGCTCAGTGGCCATGGCTCACGGGCCCAGCCGCTCCGCGGCATGTGGGATCTTCCCGAAACAGGGCACGAACCCGCGTCTCCATCGGCAGGCGGACTCTCAAGCACTGCGCCACCAGGGAAGCCCCCAACATCATTCTTAATGGTGAAAAACTGAAAGCATTTCCACTAAGATCAGGAACAAGACAAGGTTGCCCAGTCTCACCACTACTATTTAACATATTTTGGAAGTTTTAGCCACAACAATCGGAGAAGAAAAAGAAATAAAAGAAATCCAAATCGGAAAAGAAGAAGTAAAGCTGTCACTGTTTGCAGATGACATGATACTATACATAGAGAATTCTAAAGACTCTACCAGAAAACTATTAGAGCTAATCAATGAATTTGGTAAAGTTGCAGGATACAAAATTAATGCACAGAAATCTCTTGCATTCCTATACACTACTGATGAAAAATCTGAAAGAGAAATTAAGGAAACACTCCCATTTACCATTGCAACATAAAGAATAAAATGCCTAGAAATAAACCTACTCAAGGATACAAAAGACCTGTATGCAGAAAACTGTTGACACTGATGAAACAATTTAAAGATGATACAGACAGATGGAGTGATATACCATGTTCTTGGATTGGAAGGATCAACACTGTGAAAATGACTATACTACCCAAAGCAATCTACAGATTCAATGCAATCCCTATCAAATTACCAATGGCATTTTTCACAGAACTAGAACAAAACATTTCACAGTTTGTATGGAAATACAAAAGACCCTGAATAGCCAAGGCAATCTTGAGAAAGAAAAGCGGAGCTGGAGGAATCAAGCTTCTGGACTTCAGACTATATTACAAAGCTACAGTAATCCAGACAGTATGGTACTGACACAAAAACAGTAATGTAAGTCAATGGAGCAGGATAGAAAGCCCAGAGATAAACCCATGCACATATGGTCACCTAATGTTTGATAAAGGAGGCAAGAATATACAATGGAGAAAAGACAGCCTCTTCAATAAGTGGTGCTGGGGAAACTGCACAGCTACATGTAAAAGAATGAAATTAGAACACTCCCTAACACCATACACAAAAATAAACTCAAAATGGATTAAAGACTTAAATGTAAGGCCAGACACTAAGAAACTCTTAGAGGAAAACATAGGAATAACACTCTTTGACATAAATCACAGCAAGATCTTTTTTGACCCACCTCCTAGAGAAATGGAAATAAAAACAAAAATAAACAAATGGTACCTAATGAAACTTCAAAGCTTTTGCACAGCAAAGGAAACCATAAACAAGACCAAAAGACAACCCTCAGAATGGGAGAAAGTATGTGCGAATGAAGCAGTGACAATGGATTAATCTCCAAAATTTACAAGCAGCTCATGCAGCTCAATATCAAAAAAACAAACAACCTAATCAAAAAATAGGCAGAAGACCTAAATAGACATTTTTCCAAAGAAGATATACAGATAGCCAACAAACACATGAAAGAATGTTCAACATCACTAATCATTGAGAAATGCAAATCAAAACTACAATGAGGTATCACCTCATACCAGTCAGAATGGCCATCATCAAAAAATCTACAAACAATAAATGTTGGAGAGGGTGTGGAGAAAAGGGAACCCTCTTGCACTGTTGGTGGGAATGTAAATTGATACAGCCACTATGGAGAACAGTATGGCAGTTCCTTAAAAACTAAAAACAGAACTACCATATGGCCCAAGAATCCCACTACTGGGCATATACCCTGAGAAAACCATAATTCAAAAACAGTCATGTACCACAATGTTCATTGCAGCTCTATTTACAATAGCCAAGATATGGAAGCAACCTGAGTGTCCATTGACAGCTGAATGGATGAAGAAGATGTGGCACATGTATACAATGGAATATTACTCAGCCATAAAAAAAATGAAATTGAGTTATTTGTAGTGAGGTGGATGGACCTAGAGTCTCTGGTACAGAGTGAACTAAGTCTGAAAGAGAAAAACAAATACCGTATACTAACACATATATATGGAATCTAAAAAAAAATTTTTTTCTGAGGAACCTAGGGGCAGGACAGGAATAAAGGTGCAGACACAGACAATGGACCTGAGGACACAGAGAGGGGTAAGGGTAAGCTGGGATGAAGTGAGAGAGTGGCATGGACTTATATATACTACCAAATGTAAAATAAATAGCTAGTGGGAAGCAGCCGCATAGTGCAGGGAGATCAGCTCTGTGCTTTGTGACCACCTAGAAGGGTGGGATAGGGAGGGTGGGAGGGAGATGCAAGAGGGAGGAGATATGGGGATAAATGTATATGTATATCTGATTCACTTTGTTATAAAGCAGAAAGTAACACACCATTGTAAAGCAATTAAACTCCAATAAAGATGTTAAAGAAAAAAAAAAATAAAGATTGGAAGTCCAAATAAAAAATTTTAGTGTGAATCTGATTTTTATAATAATAAGTTGGCCAGCAGAAGAGAATAAGGCATTTTGCTAATTAGAAATATGATTAGCAGATGTTTTCATAGTGTTAGGATGAGGGGACTGATAGGACACTGATTATGTGGGAGATGAAAATGCAGAGTCCACAGCTGATTTGCTAGAAATTAAGACAAGCAAAGAATGAAACTTTGTTTTAATTGGATTGCTCAATGAGAGACAGTTGGTAATTAATTTTGGTGTTGGCCTTGATTTTTTACTAGCTGTCTGTCAGTAAATGTAAGTAGTGCACAACATTTTGTCAGGATGGGCAAAATGCCTTTCTTGCTGATCCTGAAAATAAGATACATCTTTCTACTGAGTAACTGACTCAATAATGCTTATACATCAATTCAATAAATACTAGTCTAGACTGTGGGAACGCTACAGTGACCGCCCCCCAAAAAAATTCCTTCACTTTGTGGAGCTCCATTATAGAGGATAAATTAACCCATTGTCAGACAGTTATAAAAGGCAATGAGTTCTAGCAATAAATCAAACTTCATGCTTATGAGTGCTTCATTTTTGTCTGTCACTAGCTGATCAGTCATATTGCTGTTACAAGCAACTGGCTGACATGTACACACTGCTGTATTTAAAATAGATAACCAACAAGGACCTACTGTATAGCACAGGGAACTCTGCTCAATATTCTTTAACACCCTAAGGGGCAAAGAATTTGAGAAAGAATAGATACATTTATATGTATAACTGAATCGCTTTGCTATACACCTGAAATTAACACAATATTGTTAAACAACTATACTCCAATATAACATTTTTTAATTAAAAAAAATAAAAATTAAAAAAATATTCTGTGATAAACCATAATGGAAAAGAATATGAAAAATAATGTGTGTATGTATATGTATAACTGAATCACTTTGCTGTACAGCAGAATTAGCACAACACTGTAAATCAACTATACTTGGATAAAATAAATTAGAAAACAAGCAACTGGCAATAAAGTAGTTGTAGTTTACTATATTTTAGTACCATTTTGTATAACCAGATAATAACTTGATAAATTTTAATGTTTCAGAAGTATTGTGCACTCCTCTGCTTTGATTTCCTTACATTTGCTTCTATTTCCAGTTTGTGTGTGTGTTAGCGTGCCTATGCATAATGACGCAAACTGGTATCAGTAATTACATATGAGATAGTTTGCATGCAATCTCAAAAGAATATAAATAAAAGTGTAAAATGGAATTTAAAAGATAATGAGTACTTTTGCCAAGTGAGAAAATGAGACATGGTTTTATATGTGTTCATGCAAAGATTACTACTTAGTATTTTGACAGAGATTTCAAGAAGTCCCACATGCTCAAAAATAGCTTTCCCAGTCTTGAGACTGCACCACTGGGAATTGCTTTGAACGTCTGAAATCTTTTCTCTCTTTATTTGTCTTCTTGTGTGAAGTGAGTACTCCAGATAAGGTGAAATCCTGGACTTTTTATCTAGTTAGCAACTTATCACAGAATAACTTAATAGATAATGGTCTTGTGAGAATGAAATGAGATGAAAGATAATCATGTAGGCATAGAGAATAGTCTTCTGGGAGATTGAAATTTTTTCTGATTATCTGTTTTGCATAGGGTTGTCCCCGCATGTTCCGTTAAGAGCTGTGACTTCTCCATGGCTTCTCGCAGCTGCAGAAATTCACATTTACTTCCAGTGATCCTACATAGTCTACCCTGGTAGTACCACTTAAGAGACTAGGATATAGACTTCCAAGAACGCAAGTGTGAATTGTCTAAAAAGCAAGGATGTTGAGACCCTGAAGTTGGATGTCTTGAAGGAGAACTCACTTGAGTGCAGGTTTTAGTCAAGTTTCATCTTATGAGTTTATGGATTTTTTAAGAATGATATATGCTATTCATTATTTGTGGACCCCTAATTCTTTAAAAGAAAACTTGCTAATGTGAACACTGAACCATATTAGCTTGCATATTAGAGACATCAAAAAAATTTTTGATAAAAATAAATAGCTCAGGTATGAATTTTCTCAACTATTCTTAATATGTTTGAACACTCAGTAATAATTCTATTTTGGGTAGCTCATCTGAGAATTGTATTAGGCTCAGAAAAATACTTAGTCTGCCTCACTGACATGCTCTGTATGTCTGTATATTATTTTATGAATTATAATGTTTAAAATTCTCAATTTTAGGGCTTCCCTGGTGGCGCAGTGGTTGAGAGTTCGCCTGCCGATGCAGGGGACACGGGTTTGTGCCCCGGTCCGGGAGGGTCCCACATGCCGCGGAGCGGCTGGGCCCGTGGGCCATGGCCGCTGGGCCTGCGCGTCCGGAGCCTGTGCTCCGAGGCGGGAGAGGCCACAGCAGTGAGAGGCCCGCATACCACAAA
>NW_006773600.1:619573-621947 GCF_000442215.2 Lipotes vexillifer | reverse complement strand
AAAAAAAAAAAATTCTCAATTTTATTATTGCCAGCGTTAATAATATCAATGCTGTGATATGTAGCAAAATATTTCAAAGAAAATTTAAAACCTCTTATAAATTTTTCTTTTTATAAAACTTTTTATAAATTTTTCTTTTTTTAACAGATGTATATTTTGAAACCACCTTTGTTTACAAAGTGATTCTAATTGACTCAAAATCGTCTAAAATCTTATTATTTTTAGTTAATATAAAATTATTTTATAATGTGTTCTAGATTTGATAGTTCTAATTAGATGAATGCAAAGCAACAGTAGTCAAAAAATTGCTATATACAAAGGTATTTAATATCATTTCAACTTCAAAAAACTGTTACTTGTAAACCAAACTATCATAATAAATAATTAAATAATACTTAATTAGCAAAACCACAACCCAAGATAGAGTAGGAACTTTTAGTGGTAAAGTGGGAAGAGCATTTCATTATGCCATATAGCACAAATAACGTGACAGGCACATATATTAGACTAACAGTAAGTTCAACTAGATCTCCTTGGAAAGTAAGTAAATTATATTGGCTATCTGACACAGTGGCTCTACAATGGAAGTGAAGAAGGAAAATACTTTCTTGGACTGGAAACATAATAAAGTTCCCCCAAGTCAACTATAGAATTGGACATTTTGGTCAAGATTAGAAAATAAAACTTCTGAAGCATCAAAATAAAATTTATTGTTTTGAGATAGTAAAAAGTCAAAGCACATAATGAACCATCAATTTTATCTATAAATGCTACACTAGGCTAACTCTCCCCTAACACTAACATTAAATGAATATGTTTCTTGACATTAAAAAAAACATAATTTTATTTTCTGGTGAAATCAATTAAAAATGGGAAATTAGGTTATACTGAAAAGAGAAGCACTGATTAATCTGTGTATTTAACTAGATCTGTGGATTCTCAGTGCCTTAGAGAATGCAGCAAATGAAGTATTGCCATACATAGTAGTGTAAATCTTCAGAATATGCGTGTTTTCTCCACTTTAAAATGCTACCTTCAACATAAAGCAGATTCTTAGTCATTATTAGTTGATAGCATGAGGATATTATGCCCATATATGAAGCAATAAAGATAAACAAATAGTGGGAAGAAACTCTTGTTGTAACTCTTGTATTATACACATTCTACATCAACACAATACCAGGCCCACTTAGGTGCAATTGCTTAGAGAAAAAAAAAAAAAAAACTCAGTTGTATAAAAATTATTTTTAACATAGCAAAAAAGTTGGTATTTTAGGAGAAGATAGTTTTTTCTTTTTCCAGCTGCATAACTTCTATGTATTCAAATATATGTTGAAAAAGTATGAAATCATATTTAGGAAAAGATAAAAAAGCACATCCTATGTATAGTCCCTCCCTGCAATAAGGGAAACGGGAATGTATCAGGAAAGAGGTAGATTGTGGGGTTCCATTAATCTGTAAAATTTTATCTCTTTTTAAAAGACATCTAAGCAAAATATGATAAAATATTGAGTTCATTTTATTAATAAATACAACATGGTTAATTGTTTATATATTCTCTGTATGTTTCTGCATTTTAACCTTTTACATAGCTTCAAAATTGTTTTAAAAGGCTTCCCTGGTGGTGCATTGGTTGAGAGTCCGCCTGCCGATGCAGGGGACACGGGTTCGTGCCCTGGTCCGGGAAGATCCCACATGCCGTGGAGCGGCTAGGCCCGTGAGCCATAGCCACTGAGCCTGCACGTCCGGAGCCTGTGCTCCACGACGGGAGAGGCCACAACAGTGAGAGGCCCGCATACCGCAAAAAAAAAAAAAAAAAAAAAAAATCTACTAATAATCATTTATGTGGATAATGAGAAGTACAAACAATAGTAAGAACAATTCAAATGTTAAAACTTTTTCAAGATCGAGATCTTGGTTACACTGTTGAAAAAATGAACTAATTTAAAGAATAGAAACATTTATTTAACTGAAGACATACTATTTCTACACATGTATATGGTTTACATAAAACCCTTTCTTGTAAAACAAGGAAGGGAAAAGTGAGAGCAAATAATAAGTCGTGCTTATGTGTCCCATAATGAGAGGAAGTAGAAAGAAGAAGGTTCATCAGTGACTCTGGATTTAGACCATAGTAACATCCGTATATTTGCCTTATGAAGTTACTGCTGAAAACTCTTCCACAAGCCCAAGCAACATTGTCCGTCGTGGTGAATGATTAAGTTCCCAACACAAGCCACAGTTATCGTTTTTTAGGTTTACTCCCAGGGTTAGCCATAGTTCTTTAGTTAAGATTGCCATGGCAAGATGGTCCAGAGAAAGCTCCAGCCTTGGCCACCTGCTCGGCTCACCATTTTTAAGCTCTAGCAATGAG
>NW_006773600.1:618680-619563 GCF_000442215.2 Lipotes vexillifer | reverse complement strand
TAGGGAAAGGAAAGGTGTAAGCATGGCTTTTCAAACTGGTTGGGAAAACTAGAGACAATCACAGGTTGGTGAAACAACATCTACAATGGCATTAGAGGCATGGAACAAGATATTTGGGTCTGTTTAATTCATTGTGCTATTCATTGCGTTTGGCACATACCTGCAGTGCAGTAAATATTTGCTGAATAAATGAGTGAGTATATGTGCGATAATTTAGCTGGACATTAGTACTAGGTTTGATTTTCTTTCCTTTACAGTTTGAAAATATTGCTCCATTGTCTTTTTTATGCACAAATGCTATTGAGAAGCATATTGTCAATCTGATTTTCCAGCTTCCAATATTTTCTTTTTTTATATATTCTTAAATTTTACTATAACAAGTTAAAGTGTGTTTGTGTGTATGTCTTTTCCTCACCATTATATATATCTTTTAGTGCTTTAAAAGACTTTTCATTATGAAGTCATTTAAAATTTTTTAAAAACTTTTATTTTGAAATAATTATAGATTCATGAGAGGTTACAAAGAATTGTACAGGGAAGTTCCATGAACCCCTCCTCCAGCCCATTTCCAAGCCAAAATCCCACACAGAGTATATTATCAAAAGCAAGAAATTGATATTCATACATTCCATAGAGTTTAATGAGAATTCTCTAGTTGTACAGGCACTCATTTGCCTCTCAGGGAAACTTCTTTTTCTCCTGTGCTGGAAATGCTGTGTCTTGTAGTCATTTCCTCCAGGAAAAATTTCTTTGCTCCCACTTTTCCCCAGGAAAAAAGAGTGAAGAGGAAAGAAAATACTCAGGTTATTAATCTGCCTACAACTAATATATCCACTTCCCAGCCTTTTATCTGGTATGATTAAATTTTGGCTTCTCAGCAGGA
>NW_006773600.1:615397-618619 GCF_000442215.2 Lipotes vexillifer | reverse complement strand
CAGCAGGAAAAGCCTGAGCAAAGATCAACTCATAACAATGATGTGGGGCGGGTGAGAAAAAAACCTGTCTCCTCTTTGTGACATGGCCTTTTCCCATTAGGGTTGCAATTTACCCCCCTCCCCAGGTTCATTAATCTCCCTGTTGCTTTCATGGTGTCTCCAGGGTTAGGTCTGGAGAGGAGCAAAAATCCTGTTAATTTCCTTTTTATTGAGAACTGCACTGACTATTAAATACTACCTTTGCTTAATCTGTGCTAAAAGTTATATTGTTTTCCAATATTTTTGTTGATGTTATCTGTCTAATTAAAGTGATTGACACCCTTTGTATTAATTACTTGACTGACCTTAATATATTATTTCCTTCCTGAAGTATTTGCTTTTAACCTTTCTTTTCAAACTTTCATTTTCTTTTTCTTTAAAGGAGCCACTGAACAATATGTGATTGCCATTAACTTACATTATTTGACAAGTACCAAAGACCATGTCCATGAATTATGTCCTCAAAGTTTTAGTGCTACCTCCCTAGACCTACCACTTGATAAATCTGTACTTGGATGCCTCATTGCCTCTCAAATGTAAACATGTCTAATTGCTAACTTATTCTATTTCAATCCCAGTCTTCCTCCAGTGTTCCCATTACACTGAATAGTCCTATCATCCATCCCATTGTTCAAGCCAGAGATAAACTGGAAATAATTCTTGACACTTCTGTTCATTCCTCCCCTCCAGTTCATCACCAATTTCTGCCAATTTTTTTTCTTGAATATCCTCAAATCTTTTCACATTTATCCACCATCACCAAGTCCAATTTCTTGCCAGAGAAATTACCAGAGCCTCATGCTAAATACTCCTGCCTCCTTCAAATTGTTTTCCATAGTTATCCAGTTTATTTTTAATTGCTAATATTTTTATTTTTGATTATACAAGCTCTTCTGTATATATTAAGAATTCTGTCATAAAGTTTGGAAATATACTCTCATGCACTTATCCTTTCATTTATGTTATTTTTATTGTGCATATTTTAAAATATTTTTTTACAATTGAATTTTTCCATCTTACGGTTCCTGAATTTTAAGTCTTCTTGGAAAAGCCTAGCACGCTCAAAGATCTAAACGAAATCGCAAACGTTTACTTCTAAAAATTTTATGGATTCATTTATTTACTTTAAAATTAGAATCTAGCTGTAATTTATTTCAATAAATTTTACTTTTTTAAAAAATTAATTTATTTATTTTTTGGCTTCCTTGGGCCTTCGTTGCTGAGCACGGGCTTTTTCTAGTTGGGGCAAGCGGGGGCTACTCTTCATTGCAGTGCGCGGGCTTCTCATTGTGGTGACTTCTCTTTGTTGCAGAGCATGGGCTCTAGGCATTTGGGCTTCAGTAGTTGTGCCATGCAGGCTCAGTAGTTGTGGCTCACAGGCCCAGTAGTTATGGTGCACAGGCTTAGTTGCTCTGTGGCATCTTCCTGGACCAGGGCTCGAACCTGTGTCCTCTGCATTGGCAGGCAGATTCTTAACCACTGAACCACCAAGGAAGTCCTAAATTTTCTAATTAAAGAAAATGGGTAAAAATGATTATAATCCCCCAAACTAGGTCAGATCCCCATGTTAATCATGTTATAATTCCCAGCTTATGATTATATATTTTTGAGTGATAATTAAGTTAATCTCTTTCTAACTGCACTCTTTTTACTTACATAGCAATTGCCTATCAGAAATAATAGTACTAGTTTTAGGACTAGCAGATGTAATTATTGTTATATTAGCTAACACTTATGTAATGCTTGCTTTGTGTTACACATTGTTTTGAGTGTTTTACATGTATTAAGTCTTTTAATTCTCACAGTATCTCAGAGGCAGTTACTAGGTTAGATTTTTAAGCTCTATGAAGAACAAAGATTCTGTTCAATTTGTTTAATAGGCTGTCAGTATATGGCTTTGAATGAATTAATCAACCAATGATATTGTGCAACATTTTCCATTAAAATAAGGTATAATTGACTTTTGTTATTGAAAATGCAAATGACTGTAGTATATACCTTTGCATAACATTGCTTGCTTCTCTGATCATTTTTAAAAGCAATATTCTAAGAATACTTTCATGATTAAGACATTTTTCTGGAAAGTGAGAGGAATACAGGATATAGGTATGAGGGTAATATCAAGTTAAAATAATATTTAAGCATAGGCATTCTTCATTAGAGTGATGTTAGATTATATGCTTAATAATACATGTAAATATATTAATAAAGAGTAATGACCTACATATGGGTTTCACATATGGATATATATAGATATCACATTATGAGTTTTCTGAAAAACATTTAGTTATTCTATAATAAGACATTGATTGCTTCAATTATCAATTTATTTTTTGCCATTTTGGGGTAAGGGGCTCACATATATCATTTTTTTAAACAAAAGACTGTTGATATATAACTGTTTCAGTATTTACTAATGAAAATTTGTAGAATGATTTCAATAATTACCTCTTCCCTAAAACTGGAATTAGTTTCGTGTTATAGAAAAGAGCTATAACTAGCTAAGCATCTATAGTTGATGACATTTTTTAGATAAGGTAAATGTTAGCTTCTAAAAATATTGCTTTTAATTGTCATATATGAAAAGGACTATGAAAATGCAATTATATGACAGTATGATACATCTTGGAGCTTAAAGCTCCAAGAACTTACATATTTAAAACTTTCCCTTTAATAAGAAAACTTTGCTGTTGGAAATGTGTGATACACTCAAAGTTCTAATACCACATTATAGAATATTAGATTGTTGTTCATCTAAAATTTATTTCTCCCCAATTCTGATCTTCATGGAAAGAATGCATCCTGTACCCACAGATTGAGCTTGGGCATGTGATTTCCTTTTGTCATTATGGAGTATATACAGAAATGTTAGACAAATGTTAGTTGTAGGCCTAGGCATTAAGAGGCCTTGCATGATTTCTGCTCACCCTCAAGGATCATCTGACCTCATCAATGAGACAAATGGTAGCTTGGTGGTCCAAGAAGAATAAGAGCCATAGAATTGACTTGAATTTGATCCACGACTAGTGAAAAGTAGAATCAAGTGTAGCTTAAATAAGCGGAAACTGAACCAACCTGCAGATGCACAAGCAAGAAACAGATGCTTATTGTTTTATGCCATTAAGATTTTCTGGGGCTTCCCTGGTGGCGCAGTGGTTGAGAGTCCGCCTGCCGATGCAGGGG
>NW_006773600.1:572277-615156 GCF_000442215.2 Lipotes vexillifer | reverse complement strand
CCAAAAAAAAAAAAAAAAAAAAAAAAAAAAGATTTTCTGGTTATTTGTAAAACAGCATTGTTATGCAACAGCAAAATGAAACAAGCATACTATTATTTTTTCCTTGATAGCTTATATTTCAATTTTGCAAAATGAGTCTTTGATAGAAGACAATATTAATGTAACCATAATCCGATCTGTTAAAAATGTCTGGAAAAATTTATTTTACAATTTTACATTGAGTAAACTCAACAGTCTGTTTTTTTTTAAAGATATATAGGCAAAGAAACAAATTATTAGTATCTATAATAATTAAGATTGTGGGGGGCTCCTGGTGGTGCAGTGGTTGAGAGTCCGCCTGCCGATGCAGGGGACACGGGTTCATGCCCCAATCCGGGAGGATCCCACATGCCGCGGAGCGGCCAGGCCCGTGAGCCATGGCCGCTGAGCCTGCGCATCCGGAGCCTGTGCTCCGCAATGGGAGAGGCCACGGCAGTGAGAGGCCCAAGTACCACAAAAAAAAAAAAAAAAAAAAAAATTGTGTATAGTTTCATATAACTATGAAAGTGTATATATAGTTTCATATAACTGAAAAGAGCAAAATAATAATGGCTTAAATGAGATAGATGTTTATTTCTCTTTCACATAGAATTACTTCAAACGTCAGCAATCCAGAGTTGACATGTGCTCCATAGTATCGTCAAAAACCTAAGGTTATAGCTCTTTTTCACTGTCGGTAGGCATGTCTTTCATGCCCAGGTTACCTGAGGATCTAAGATAGCTGCTAGAACTTGAGCCATCACAAATTAATCACAGGCCAGAATCAAAAGTAAAGGCAAAGCATTAAAAAAATAAAATCCTTAAAAAATGAAAAACGAATAAAAACCCTTAGTGGCTAATTAGACTGTCTGCCCCAGCCTTTCCAGAATCACCATGCAGCAACTCTACTCACCTCTCATTGGCCAGAATTAAATCACATGACCATGTCTTGTTTAAAGGGAGACTCAGAAATGTAGCACAGCTAAAAATTGGGTTTTCTTGCTAAAGAGCAAGGGGACTGGGAATGAGTTAGGAAGCAGTAGCTTTAGTGACAGTGCTCTATTTATTTACTAAGAAAAGTTATTGTATCTTATTGGCCGCAAACTCACTAAAAAATAAAGGCTTTATATCTCAGGAAATTTTAAATCTAAATTTCCTAAGACTGTAAAAAAATGTACACAGAGTTTGAAATTATCTTTGAAACGTGTTTGAATATGTTTTACATAACATTCCCATTATCTTGTTTTCTCACCCTTCCATTTTCAGTTTAGCAGATGTAAAAAGAGCTTACTCTGCATGGTTTCTCCTTTTTTTTGTTTTTTAATGCCAATCTTGTTAGGTGATTTTTAAATAAATGAATAAGTTTATCAGTCAATGTTTCTGTACAGTGTTTATTATGAAAAGAGAATATCGCTGATTTTCTTCTCCAAATGCAGTAAGAGATTCTAATCTCTATTTACACATTTGGGTAAGCGTTGTTTTTTCTTCTAAGCCTATAATTTGAAAGCAGTTGGATGATTAAGACTTTTTATCATTGTCAGTAATTGATAGTATAAGTATATCAATACATTTAAATTGTTATATGATTAGTTTCTATTATATAAAATTTATGAAAATATATTAATCTGAGGCTTCTCCCTATGAGTGTCAAATTGATTGCCCAAATGGGTAACTATTTAAGTGGTATCAACATATTCTAATGAAACACAGAAAATATTCATGGTGATATTGTAGATTTCAACTAAGTTTAATTGAATAATTCATCAAAGTACCTAGTGAGTGTTCAGTAATGTTAGCTATTATTATAAATAATACTACAAAGTCATTACACTCAGGTAATTGGAGCAGGAAAATAAGATTAAATTACTTTGGTGGCAGTATATAAGTTGGGTAGGAATGAAAATTTACTAGTAGCAAAGAGTTCAATTAAAAGATTAGAGGATGTTATTGATGAGACATGGAGGGGTCAGGCATCTGTAGTATAAAAATACAAAGCTATTAGTAATAAATCCAGAACATAGCTGTAGTAAAATATCTTAGAGATGTGAAGCAGTACACTGGGTTCATAAAAGGAAAGATGTGATTATGATCCCCTTATATCAGAGAAATACCAAGATGAAATGCCAAAATCAAAACCCTAAAAACTGATCTATTTAACATCCTGAAAAAACTAACATGAAAAACGATGCAGCCTGAACTGCTTAATTCCAATTTATTAAGGTTGAAATCTGTAATGAATTAATCTTTAGGCTGAGGTATCTTTTCACCTGGTGATCCAAGCATGGCAAGAAAATAATTAGACTGTTATTTCCAAACTTGATAGGAAACCAGTTTTTCTTCTATAATGATTTATCACTACCTGCTAAAGAATGATTATTTTTACTGTTTTACATGGTCTCCTGAGTGGTTTCATTGTTGTTGTTTTAACAGATGAGAGTAATAAATACATGGTTGAGGGGATACACCAGTAACACAGGCGAATTCTTTCCTGAGGCAATATAAAATACCATGTCATTTAATGATTTATGTAACAGTTATGAGCACAGAACTTAACACAACCAGAGCATACATTCACTGGAGTCCCAGAGTAAACTTCAAAAGCAGAATCTGAATTCTCTTAAACTGTCAGGACTCACAGAGTCAAAAGCTTTTTGTATGACTAACCCTCATCCAAAAGATAGATCCATTAGCTTAGTCTATCACCCATTGCTGTGTAATTCAGTTCAACATAATTAGGCCTTCCCTAGTGTAAAAATTCTTTATCACTTTTCTAAGGGTATGTGAATAAAGTGCACATAGGTTTGAAAAACTTGTGAAGGCAACACATTTAATATAAATAATAGGAAATAAAGAATAGTGATTAAGAGGGTAGCCTTGAAATTGGACAATATTGGGTTCCTATATCATCTCTTGCTTCTTATCAACCATGTGACCTAGAAAAGTTTATCAGTTCTTTAAGTCTCAGTTTCCTTGACTGGGGAAATAAATATAATAATTCTAACCTCATTGGAGTTTTATAAAAAGTAAATGAAAAATAGTATATAAAATCCTTAGTACAAAGCTTGGCAACCTCAAAAAGTTGGTAGCTATTATTTTTTACTTCTCTTAGTAGACAAAAATGCTTAAATAATTTAGTTGAGTATTACCAGCTGTCATCCCAAACTGCAGTTCCATAAACTGTGGAAGATGAGCCAAACATACTTTTAAAGGATCAGCCTTTCTTGTGTCTGGTGGTTGAATTAAAAGGCATACTATACAGGAGTCATCATTTATGCAACCTGTTCCCTGCAGTCACAATGGATTGAAAGGATCCTGATTTACTACTATTTATGCTCAAAGAGAATATATACTTAAAGAGAATCTTTCAGTAAGCTCAGTCTTTTTGATTAATTTCTTAATTCCTATGTAAAGAACACTGTAGTTGTCAAATTTGTTCCTAGAAATTTAAATGTAGCATTGAAATATGAATGTACTCTATCTACATTTTTATATTTAAAAATGAGTGTTATATTATATTCCTTAAAAGAAACTTATACTTCATTTTTAACAGAGTTGTCATTTGTATCCTTAGAATTCATGTTTCTCATAATGGGACTATTTCCCCACAGGTAGAGAGAGATATGTTAGCCTGATCATGACCAAAATGACAGTTTTTCTGAGCTAGAACCACCCATATTCACTTCTACTACACATTAACACATGTTTAAGTTTAGATAGGAACTTTTTCATATGTTCAAATTTTGTTTTATTTTTAAATCTTAAAATGTTTTATTATAATCATTATAAAATGAATCGTTATCAAAAATGTCCATAATCAGGGAATGCTTGGGGTGATGAATTGTAGTTATTAGAATTTTATATTCTAACCTTTAGACAAAAATAAACTATTCTTTATAAACTGAGAAAAAGATCATTTTAGTATCAAATCAAAAGATTTCCTTATGCTCTGTTAAATACTAGATCTTTAAAATTCTACCAAATTGTGAGTTTAAACTATATTTTTCAATATAGTTTACAATTATGCCTACAATTACCATTAAAGTTATTATTAAGTAACTTCATAAAACAGGAAAAAAATTAATCTCATACTTATATAACAAGATAAACGTGTTCTACAGAGTTAAAAGAAAAAAAGTTTCCTGGAGCATTCCATAAGCTAAGTGTTAGCAGCTACCTTTCAAATGCCATGTATGTTACAAAAGATCTAAAATGTTCATGCAAGGGGCAGGAAAAGAAGATTAGCAAGATTCATTTGAACTCTCAATTTGTTCTGTATGGCTTCTGAGGTACCATATTTACTCTTTTTCTCTTTACTTTTATTATTTTACTTTTATCAGATGTTTTTATCTTTGGAAACAGTTGTACACATTATAATAGAATAGGTGGAAATATAATAATACAAGCTAAAGTTAATTTAACTACCACATTGAATTGTTTGTGCTTAAATTAAATAATAACTAAAATACTTAGAACATCCTAGTATATATTGAATTGGCCAAAAAGGTCCTTCAGTTTTTTTCTAAAAGATGGCTCTAGTAGCTCTTAGTTGTCTTTAACTTCATTCGAAACAATTTTGTTAGACTGTATTGTGACAGCTGTCATATCAGAGTGCATTTTAAAAAAGACTTATAAAAATTGGTGAATTTTTGTGTAGCCATTTTAATATTGAAGATGGAATATAAAAGCAACATTTTCAGCATATTATGCTTTAGCATTTCAAGAAAGGTAAAAACGCAACTGATACGCAAAAAAAGATTTGTGCAGTGTATGGGGAAGGTGCTGTGACTGGTCAAACGTGTCAAAAATGGTTTGCGAAGTTTCGTGCTAGAGATTTCTCTCTGGACAATGCTCCACAGCATTGTCTTCAAGACCACTTGTAGTTGATAACGATCAAATCAAGACATTAATTGAGAACAATCAACATTATACCTACATACAAGAGATAGCTGACATACTCAAAATATCCAAATCAAGAGTTGAAAATCATTTGCACCTGCAACCAAAAGTGGGATCCGGCTGCTCGCCGTTCAAAAGCCAATAAAGAGGCCAGGGTGGTAGAAAGGAAAGTTTGTTTTATTTCGGATGCTGGCAACTAGTGGGGAGGGTGGATACCTGTCCAAAGGCTGACTCCCCCCACTGACAGTCAGTGGGCAAGAGCTTTTATAGACAGAGGGTTGGTGCTACATGCAGAAACAGCACAGTCAGCTCTGACAGTCATCTTGAAATTGGTCATCCGTGGTCTGACCAGCATCATCTTGATTGTTTTAAGTACAGTTAATCTTCAGTTCCAGGGTCAGTTTATTCCCATTTCCTTGAGGCCAATTCTTGGAATTGTGGCAGCTTATGTCATGGCTACAGTCTGGTCATCATGTAATTAACTTCTTCCACCTGGTGGGGGTTTCAGTATCTGTAGGACAGCTCACAGGATATGGCTCAGAATATTATCTATGGTCCTTGAGGAGGAACTAAAGGTCCTTGATTATGCTTAATGACTAAACTATTATTATTTGGTCTCCTTTGACTGTTTTCCTTTCTGTCTGCATATTCTCACTTCTCTGATTAAACTTATTCTTTGGCTAAAGTTTTTCCACAGACAAGGCAGGTAGAGATGAAAATACAACCCTCAGAATGGGAGAAAATATTTGCAAATGAAGCAACTGACAAAGGATTAATCTCCAAAATTTACAAGCAGCTCAATATCAAATAAACAAATGACCCAATCCAAAAATGGGCAGAAGACCTAAATAGACATTACTCCAAAGAAGATATACAGATTGCCAACAAACACATGAAAGAATGCTCAACATCATTAATCATTAGAGAAATGCAAATCAAAACTACAATGAGATATAATCTCACACCAGTCAGAATGGCCATCATCAAAAAATCCACAAACAAATGCTGGAGAGGGTGTGGAGAAAAGGGAACCCTCTTGCACTGTTGGTGGGAATGTGAATTGATACAGCCACTGTGGAGAACAGTGTGGAGGTTCCTTAAAAAACTAAAACTAGAACTACCATAAGACTCAGCAATCCCACTACTGGGCATATACCCTGAGAAAACCATAATTCAAAAAGAGTCATGTACCACAATGTTCATTGCAGCTCTATTTACAATAGCCAGGACATGGAAGCAACCGAAGTGTCCATCGACAGATGAATGGATAAAGAAGATATGGCACATATATACAATGGAATATTACTCAGCCATAAAAGGAAACAAAATTGAGTTATTTGTAGTGAGGTGGATGGACCTAGAGTCTGTCATACAGAGTGAAGTAAGTCAGAAAGAGAAAAACAAATACTGTATGCCCACACATATATATGGAATATATTTTTTAAAAATGGTCATGAAGAACCTAGGGGCAAGATGGGAATAAAGACACAGACTTAGCAGAGAATGGACTTGAGGACACAGGGAGGGGGAAGGGTAAGCTGGGACAAAGTAAGAGAGTGGCATGGACATATGTACACTACCAAATGTAAAATAGATAGCTAGTGGGAAGCAGCTGCATAGCACAGGGAGAGCAGCTCGGTGCTTTGTGACCACCTAGTGGGGTGGGATAGGGAGGGTGGGAGGGAGGGAGACGCAAGAGGGAAGAGATATGGGAACATATGTATATGTATAACTTTTTCACTTTGTTATAAAGCGGAAACTAACACATCATTGTAAAGCAATTATACTCCAATAAAGATGTTAAAAAAAAAAAAAAGGCAGGCAGAGAACATGGTGGGGAAGGACCATAGGGTCCTGCTCCATTTCATACCAGCTTGGTTACATTAATTGCTTTGATGTTTGTGTCCCATATAAGTTAAGCGAAAAAAACCTTCTTGACCGTATTTCCGCCTGCAATTCTCTACTTAAACGTAACAAAAACGTTCCATTTTTAAAACAAATTGTGATCAGCTATGAAACGTGGATACTGTACAATCATGTGGAATGGAAGAGATAGTGGGGCAAGCGAAATGAACCACTGCCAACCACACCAAAGGCCAGTGTTCATTCAAAGAAGGTGATACTGTGTATATGGTGGGATTTGAAGGGAGTCCTCTATTATGAGCTCCTTCTGGAAAACCAAATGATTAATTCCAACCAGTTGGCCCAATTAGGCCAACTGAAAGCAGCACTTGACGAAACGTATCCAGAATTAGTCAACAGAAAACACATAATCTTCCATCAGGATAACGCAAAACCGCACATTTTTTGATGACCAGGCAAAAACTGTTACAGCTTGTTGGGAAGTTCTGATTCATCCACTGTATTCACCAGACATTGCACCTTCAGTTTTCCATTTATTTCAATCTTTACAAAATTCTCTTAATGGAAAAAATTTCAATTCCCTGTAAAAGGCATCTGGGACAGTTCTTTGCTCAAAAAGATAAAAAGTTTTAGGAAGATGGAATTATGAAGTTGCCTGAAAAATGGAGGAAGGTAGTGGAACAAAAGGGTGAATACATAGTTCAATAAAGTTCTAGGTGAAAGTGAAAAACGTGTCTTTTATTTTTACTAAAAACTGAAGGCACTTCTTGGCCAGCCCAATAGTAGTCACTCAATAAACAACTATAAAACTATTTAAAATATTCTCATGTAATTCTTCCAATATATTCTAAATTCTTCCAATATATTATAAAAAATATATTATAAATTCTTCCAATATATTATAAAATAAAAATATATATTATTACAGTCCCATTGGGAATGTAATGTTAAGTCACATTAAAAAATATGAACTAAACACTTAAGACTATATAAAATGCTAGTCTTTACTAAATGTTTAGCTACTGCAGAAACATTAATTTTTTTAGGGTACTAAAGGACCTCCTTTCATCCAAAGTTCTGTTCTAATCTTTGTCTTCATTTTCCTGGAACTGCATTTTTAAGCCACGGCACACAATATATTTAGGAAGTTTTAGGCTCTAATTTTCTTCTACTTCTTGTATTTCTTCCATTTCTATGATCACTGAGCAAGCATATTTCATTTGGTTGTCACTGAAGACTGTACTATGTGCCTAATGTTTAGTTCTCACTTTTTAAATCCTTGAAATATATTTGCAAGGTCTTTCATTTATATACCAGTGATGTTTACCAGAGACTCTGCCTGCACATCCACTTTTCATCCCTCCAGACAGCAGTGGCCCACCAAGGTAGGCAAGGATGGAAAACTTCAAAACTGCATGAAAGACTGAGAGATTCACTGAATCTGTGGACCCACTCGATGCTGTCTTTACCTGAGGGTTGTTGTATTCTTTTGTTTTGTTTTTGAATCAGGTAACTATTATGATAAGGAACATAAATTAGAAAAACTGTAGGGAATGACAATCAAGACATTCAAAGCTAAATGCAGATTGACATTCATATACTATGTAAGTTAAAATGTGGATTACAAAGGACAGTTGGGAATTTGAAATATTAACAAATGCATATTTTTATCCTTGTAATTCTCTTTTATCAGCTCCTTTCTCATTATTTAAAATCACAACAAAGGAAGCTGAGGTTTATGGTCCAAGAATATGAATACAAACCCACACACACTGGTACAGAATTTAAAAGATAACAAATGAGCTTTAAACAGATTTTATAAAACTAAGGACAAACGATAGCCTTGAAAGCCTAGACTTTAAATAAAACAAGAGTTCATAGAAGTGGGCAGGAGGTCGTTAAGGGAGAAAAGGTGTTGAGTTTCAGAATAAAAATATAGAAAGATATTCCAATGCAAATACACAGAGTCCCCAGGTATCGGGATATTTTAGTAAAAGTGAAAGAAGAACAGTAGAGTAAGTCCTAGAAATTCCTTGAGAAAGGTACCTACCATCCACTTGAGTAGGAAAGAAATGGCCCACTTCCCCACCGGTAGATCAGGAAGACTACAGAACTTACCTTGAAGCTCTGGGTCCTGCCTGAGGGGGCCCTTGAGTATCACAATATCATAGACTGAGTCTGATTTTCAGGGACTGGGGCCTGGCAAGTCTTGCTTCACTGTATTACAGGAGAAACAGGATTCTTCAAACCTCTAAAAAAGGGCAGAGATGGAGCTTTTAGACCAAAAGAACCTGTGATTTGCCTGAGAAGTATGCAGATTGAATAGAAATATTGACCATCGGCCAAGGCAGTTCCAAAAACAATGCAAAAGATGGTAGTACAGGACAAGAAAGACCTGATGAAGTTGACTAAATCCAAGAGAATATCAGTAGGAAACAGGATAAACCAAGCAACAGTTATCCCCAGGAGCATTTAGGCTGGGGAATGGACTTCCTCTGCCCCTGCCCCACCTAAGTACTTCCCTAGGTGGTACCCAGTACACAAAGTGATTGGGTTAAGTTTATCAAGGTCAAATCTTAAACGTATTAAGTTTAACCTAGATTGGCAAGAATTAGTATTTCATCAGCAGAAATGAGGTAAGTAGAATTCAGTTTTAGAAGAATAAAGAATATCTGATTTTTAAGAGAAGCACATTGGTGCTTATAAAATCCATGCTTTCTCCAATTACTATTGAATATAGCTTTCTAATACTCCTCCATGTCATGCTGTAAAACTGTTCTGAGCCTCACTCTCTAGAAGTCAGGATTTCCAGATACTGTGTTTCAAGTTACAGATCTTAGCATTCAGAAAAATTATGGCTCATTTCTTCTTCAAATAGTGAAAATAGTCTTCTAAATTATATGAAAGGAACATATCTCCTAGGAACAGAAAAAGTTACATGAAATTTTTTTACAAATAGAAATGATAAGAAATACTTTACACATTGTTTTCATATCAACATGCTTACCAGGTATGCTCTGGAACTGTCATCTGTAGTCATGTTTTAGGTCCACTTTCTCTGAGGGTTTTGTGATATTACCTCCAAACAGTGGACTAATATTGTATTTTCTTTTGTGTATGTGCAAACATTGCATTTAGTTTTCCATTTTTACATTTTGCACAGCTCACTGAGATACAATATGAAGTGTTTAATTGCTTATTCCTCAACTACTGAAGTATATACTTTCATTATAGCTTTAAATTAAATATTTAGAATCAAAGTTATTGCTTTTTTAATACACATATGAAGTTATCTACTCCAGAGTTTGTAATAAGTAACAACATCAATGTACATGCCAACTAAAATTACTTGAGTAAAGCATCTCATTATAACAACAGAGTACCAGTCTCTCCTTGGGATGTACTATAAATATTGAGTGGTATTAAACTTATATTTAACATCCAGAAAAGTATACCTTGATTAAACTTGTATGTCTTTAGATAATAGTATTATTATAATTATAAAATTATTATGTATATATTCCTGTGGGTTTAAACTACTTTTGTCTTCTGAAATAACAGTACTTTGCTTTTAGTTCATATATAATAATTTAAAAATCTAAAGACATTGAAAAAGTTGACATTTGTATTATGTTATTTTATAGAATTTTTAGTCTCCAAAACTGATGGAAACTTTGTAGTGTCTGGTATCAGCTATGCATGAGTAAAGTACTTTCTGTCAATTTAGGTTTTAGGTCCATTTTTACTAGTGTTTGTAAATTCAGTGACTGTATGCAGTTATCACTAAGTTAGATTTTCTGCTGCACTCATTGGGTCAGTTAAATATACACTGTGTGCTGGAATTTAATCTTGTCACATCTTTACCTAGTTAATGACCAGACACTATAGGTAAAAAAATTAATAAGAAATTGTTCCTGATTTATAATCTATGTGCCAAAAAAGTACTTTTAAGTGTATTATAACTAAATATATAAAGACACTGGTTAAAACAATTAAGGGAGCAATTAATTCTGGGGAAGCAAAGGAAGAAATGATGCCAGATAGAGTCATTTTGGGTGTAACCAAATTTTGCAGCTGCTACTCTCTAGACAGCCTTAGGAGAGTTACAGTAACTTGCTTCTTCTTCAGTTTGTATAATAGGGCTAGTATTAGTTCCTACCTACTAAGGGTTGTGATAGATTAAATATAGTAGGTATAATACAGTTAACATGGTGCCTGACTGGCACATAGTAAGGACTAATAGATGTAGCAGGAGTAATCAGTGTAGAGGTGTAGAAGAAACCACTAGTATTAATGATGTGGAACTAGCAAGGCTGAGCTGTGCCTCAACAAATACAGACCCTGGGTCACCTGCTTCCAAATTACCCTGTAAAGGAGGAGGTGCTTTTTTAAACAAAAAAAAATGTATTTCTAAGCTCACTGAAAAATTATTATCTGTAGACTTCATTGAAGAAGAAATGCTGGTGGTTAAGACTTGGAATTTTGGTTTTTAACAAGATTGTCCTGTGACTTTCATTCTTGCCTAAAAGTGAGAACCACTAACACAGTGTATTAAAAACACCAAATATAAAACTCCAGAGACTATCAACATTTAGAACTCAGGAGAAGGAAAAGCAGCCCAGCAAGCAGATGAGTTGCCACAGATGTAGATGGAGGAAGCAATCAATACAAGAGTGCAATCTTAACATTCAAAGGAGAAAGAGTTTAAGAAAACTCATGGTTGCCTGTCTCTTATTCTTCAATTCTGTCTTTGAAAAACAAAGAGAAATATTTCAGGCATAGCCAAAAATAATATAAGTATTTTTATATACCTGCTACCAATCTAAAAACTAAAAATCACCAGAGTTAGGTCCTTTGTTATCTCCTCACAATTGCATCTTCTCCTCTTGATGCTCTTCTAATCCATGTGACCAGTATGTTAAACATAGCATTTACTATTTTCTGCATTTCTTTATACTTTAATACATATCTATGCATCCCTTATCAAAATGCATATTTTGAACTTAAATTTTATAATATGTCTGCTTTAAAATTAATTTTCGCTCAATGTTTTGTGAAATCCATCCATGGTGATGTATTATGGCTTAGGTTCATTTTTTATGCTATATTTTAAATTATATTTTATGAAGAGTATACAATTTGATAATTCTATCTCTTACTGATGTTTAGATCATTCTCTGTGTTTTCTATGCCATGAATATTCCTGTTTCCTGTGTACACAAGTTTATCTGTTCTCATTGTAATACTGTTTTTATTGCCAAATGCTCTCTATACTTACACCAATTTACATACTCATAAAGACTATATTTTTAGAAGACAGTTTTCTGTAGGTCTCTTGCTTTTTTGCATAACATATGTGCAGAGGTACTGTCTTTTTTATTCCAGCCTATCTTTTCAAGGTTATTTGCATAGCAAACATCCTTAGAATATAGACACCTCCCCCTGGAACAGAGGTAAAGCCCATTTAATATCTAGTATAATAAATATAATGTCTCCCTCTTGGGTAATGGTTAGACAGGCTTGGGTACTGTCAGTTATAAAACACTAAGGTCTCTTAAGCTCAGGGTCCTACAGATGTGATACAAACAGAAGGCATGTGCAAAATCCAATTGGACACTTCTCCGTCACAGGAACCAGTTTGAAAGTAAAGATTGTACTGTGCTGTGTCATGAATCCTTTTCTCTGACTCAGTAGTCTGGATTCTTCTGCTTGTGCCCATGATACTGTTGCAGGCTAACTTGTTAGCTTGTAAGTAGACTAAAATCTTACCCATCCACCCTCTGCTACTCCAGGTTCTTGACAGGTATAAAGATTCTCATTGTTTTATATTTGCAACAAACCTTAATGTTGTTATCTTTATAAGCTTTTATCTGGGAAATAATATTGTGGCTTTAATTTTCACTTCCTTGATTCACCGTGAGGCTGAGACTTTTCTCTAATTAGTTATTTGGGCTTTCTCATTTACTAAATACCTGTTCCTATTAGGCTCATTTTGCTATTGAATTCTTTTTCTTATTTAGTTATAGGAGTTTTTAATATATTCTGATTAACTGTATTTGTTCTAAATATCTTTTTTCAAGCCTCTGCCTTTATTTTACCTGTTTAATGAGGATCACTGATGAGAAGAAATTTTTATGCTAAAATTTTAAATTTAATATTAATTTCAAATTTAAGATTGGCTAATTTATCAATCTTTTCCTTTACTAATTGTGCTTTTCTATTCTAAGAAAGTCACACCTTACCTGAGGTCATAATGACATTCTTCTGTGTTTTTTCTAAATGATTTAACTTTTGCCTTTTAAATTTAAGTATTTGATCCTCCTGAGACTGCCTTTTCTTTTTTTTTTCTTTTCGTTATAAAATATGCAATAGGAATTACATTTATGTTTTTTTTAATGTACGTAACCAATTGAGTGGTTTATATTTTCATGTCTTCTATGTGAACAACCCCACAAATCTATATATGGGCTTTCTGTTCCATTTCATTATTTTATTTGTCATTTGTCTAATGCTGTGCTAATAGCACATACTTGAGATTTTCATTTCCAGAAATATAGCAGGCTAAGCTATGTAATTAGGATTAACCCACCCTCAGAAAACAAGCAAATATATAAATATATGAATATGTATATATATACACATTAACATATATAGTGTGTGTGTGTATGTATGTGTGTATGTGTGTGTATATATATATAGTGCAGGCGCGCGCACACACACACACACACACGTACACACATCCCTTAGGTAAAAATCTAAGGGACAATGGAAAATCAAAGTAATAAATGGGATTTCCCACCCAAATTGCTTTTGTCCTCAGCTATTAACCAACCATGACGAAACTTGAACTTTCTTATAGTTTGGCAGTGGTGAGGCAGACAGGATTGAAAACCCAAGGCCTGCCCAAAGCAAGGGATCATCTCCATTTTAATCTGTGACACCAAAGGGCTTCATATTCAAAGTAAAAGTGAACCATACTATTGATGCCCCTAGGAGCATATCAGAAACAAAGGTACATCTCTAACGGAATATAACTTTGTCCTAGGCCCCAAAGAATCCCCAGCAGTAGTATTTTTAGCCACATGACCAGCACACAGTTAAAAATACCAGGAACATTATTATATAATTCTTTTAATTTCAGGCTGGACAGCAGCGATGGTGGGAACAGGAGATTAAAATAAATGGGAATATTCAAAAGGGAGAATTAATTACATATAACTTGACTGAGCTAATTAAACCAGAGGCTTATGAAGTCCGACTGACTCCTCTCACCAAATTTGGAGAAGGAGATTCAACAATTCGTGTCATCAAATATAGTGGTAAGTAGCTTTTCATTTATAAGTATTTATTTGCATACTAAACTCTCTAGAAGGTTGTAACTATCTACCAAATTTAGCCACAAAATAAAACTTAGCATATTGACTTTCTGGGTCATTAGCCAAGTGAAAAAAAAAATCCCACAATACTTAATCATCATAAATTGTAATATTTGGTTATAAATAGAGATATAGAAAAATGTTTAATTAACATTGAACCTAGGTGATAATGTCACAGTGTCTTTTTATTTTCTATCGCATAGTTGTGAAGCAGTATGTATACATTTTTTTTCAAATTCTTGATGACTTTAAAATTAATATCATTAAGAAATTAGGAAATGTGATTGAATTTTAAGTTTTTTTCATTTTTTAGAGCAGTTTTAAGTTTACAGAAAATTGAGTAGGAAGTGCAGGGTGTTCCCATATATGCCTTCTCCCCGTCACAGTTTCCCGTATTATTAACATCCTACATTAATGTGGCACATTTCTTACAACTGATTAACAAATATTTATACATTATTAAAGTCAGTAGTTTACATTGGGGGGTCATTATTTGTGTTGTACAGTTATATGAATTTTAACAACTGTGTAACGTTATTTATCCACCATTACAGTATCATACAGGATATTTTCACTGCTCTAAAATTCCCCTGTGCTCCACCTATTTATCCTTCCATCCCTCGTCCAACCCTGACAACCACAGATCTTATATCTATAGTTTTGCCTTTTCCAGAACGCTGGGTATTTGGAATCATACAACATATAACCTTTAGAAACTGGTTTATTGTACTTAGCAATACACATTTAAAGTTTTTCCATATCTTTTTGTGGCTAGGTAGCTCATTTCTTTCTGTTGTTGAATAATATCCCATTGTGTAGATGTACCACAGTTCGTTTATCCATTCACCTATTGAATTACATCTTAGTTGATTTTTTTGGTCATTTTTTTCTTTTAGATCACTAATGTTAATGTGTATATGTTAGTGATAGTTTGCATTTATAAACAATATGCATTTAACATTTCTTTACTATTTAAATGTCCTACTTAAAAGTAGAAAATAGTATAAACCTGTGAAAAAAAGTTGGTCAGAAACTTTCTAATAGTTCAAATAGAAATAATGGTGATTAGATACGATATTATTTTTAACATATACCTGACAGATTAATATTTTATCAGTTGAAATTTATGTGCATCTTTTTGGTTGAAATTTATGTACATCTTTTTGGTTGAAATTTATAATATTCAAAGACTATCTCTAAAATCATCAATGTATTTCTCAAGGTTGAATAAGTCACTGGCAAAATATTTCATATGTGTTTCATTACTTCAGTGGAATATTATTCTTTTTATTATTGATTGTTAAGGTTTGAGTTAAAAAAAGATAACAGAATGAGGTTTTTTGCAGCTGAAGTTCTCCATTCTGTTTAGCATTAAGTATTTTTTCCTACTTAAGAGGGTAACAGTGAATACTGTCAGAAGTAAAAAATAAAGTGAAATTATTAAAAATTATTAAAAACTCATTAGAGTTGTGAAGTCACTTTTCTTCACTCTCATCAGTCAGAGTACACATTGGGCATTATATATTCAATTTTCATTAAAAAATTGAAATATATAATGTATAGTGGAATATTCATACAAGATCAAGGAATGTAAAAGCATTAGAATCACTGTATATTTTCTTGAATATGATTCTTTTAAAAATGTACACTTTCTTGTTAGTGATATAACTATTATTGCAGAAGAGCAATTGTTATTCTGTAATCACCGTCATGATTCCATCGAGCAAACAACTAGATAACATCCCAGTATATTTTTCTAAATTTTTAGTGTCATACGTTTTTATAAAATATGAATTATCTCCTCCTAACTAGTATTTATGCTCCCTGCCCCTAAGTTTGTAAAACTGTAAACTATGTAATATGAAGGGGCATTGGAAACCATGATTACTATCCATTCCTTTAAAAGATGAAGATATTAAGACCCAAAAAGTTTGTGTCCTGTAGAGTTAAACAACTATGAAATGACTAACTGACTAAAACTAGGGCTCACTCCTCCATGACAGAAATCTTATTTGCTAAGTTTAGAAATTATTAGAACTTGTCTTACAGAGATATAGAAGAAAATCTTCATAAACTCAGTAGTTCTTATTGAAAACTCTGAGGTAACAAATGAAATGAAAAATAAATCTGGAAAATAGATATTATGTTTAGTTCCAACTTTCTTTAATTATCTTTATATCTTAGGCATGCTTATTAAAATCTTAAACATTTTAATTAAAAATTACTTCTGTATAATATGGACTTGGGTAAAGTATACTTTAGTGTATATAAGCAAATAATGTATATAGGCATCTATAAGAAATTTGACATGCTAGTTTGAAAAAAGAAAAATAGACTCACTGCAATATTTCAAATTTAGAATGGCAAATTTTCACAAGGTTAATTGCGATATTTATAGTGAATTTGGTGACTAAAATATTGTAGGAGAAGTCTCAAAATTCAGTCTGGTCACAGGTTACATGTAGCTGTGACATTTCTTAGAACTAAATTATAATTTAAAGCTGTTTCTTCTTTCAAAAACAATATATAAAAATTGTAACTTCATATTATTCTAATATGAAATAATTTTTAACAATTAATTTTCAAATTAAAATATACCAATACTTTGCAAGAAAGGGAATTATTTTTTCTCCCCTTCAGTGGAACTAATAAATGTATAGTCCCTTCTCTGTGTTATTCATTTCATAATTTACAATGGGGAATGAACAATTAGAACAACTAAAATAATGAGAATAGTCTGTCTTCTCAATGTAGAAATAGTAAAAAGTAACTTATTGAGAAACTAATCACTTTGTTAAAATTGATCTCAGTGTACTAAATTTAACAATTATATATGAACTTCATGCATGTGTGTGTATTTTTGACTATCATACTTTACTAGTATGTCCAAGTTTAACAAAAGTGGTTAATGGCAAATACTAGGAATTAACAACAAAGTAGACAACCTTCTGGAGGTTAGATTAACTGTCCATTGTAATCTTGGGAGACTTGCAATAATGCTTTCTTTTATCCAGAATGGAATTTTCTCTCAGAGTGATAAATGCCTAATCGATATATACAGCTACCATTTTGTCTCTTAGATTAGACATATTTTTGTTGCTGTTTCAGTAATATTTAAAGTATTCATTCTTCTTCAGGTAGAAGTCAATTGGCACTTATATTGCAAACACAATTAGTTTTTTGAGATAAATATTTATTCTGGTACATGAAAATACAAATGCATTGCTTAGCATTTGAAGACTGAGTGTGTGTGTGTGTGTGTGTGTGTGTGTGTGTGTGTGTGTGTGTGAATGTAATTAAAGCAGCATCAAAGTAGCTATTTGTTTTGGGACACACATAATGACATGATATGAGGATTGCTTTAGTTTCACCAGAAGTAGATAACAGCAAAAAAAAAAAACTAAAGTGTAATCTCTGTTGGATAATTGCATTCATTGTTAAACATCTAGATTATAGGTTGTCAGCCTCAGTTTTGATTTCTCGGTTTTGTTTGGCACTGGTTAAGATATAAAAGATCAGCAACTCCATTCCTTGGAAAATGAACAAATCCCACAGCTATTTAGCATTGATCTTTTGGGTACTTTGAGGCTGTTACTGCTGAGCTACAAAGTAGATTCTATTCAATCCTCTAGAACAAAATGGATTGCAGATATAATTCTCCATGGCCACAGTGGGCAAGATCATTAAGTTTTGGTTAGGCACTATGAAACACTGATTAGACTTTGATTTATAAAAGACATTCAAGCCATGCTAACATTATTTTTTGCTTTTCTTGTAGCTCCTGTTAATCCTCATTTGAGTAAGTATATTTTCACTTTAAAAATGGCACAGTATTTGACAATTAAGAAAAATAGAAAATGCGTAAACATACAAAGATTATTTAGCAACTGTTCATATTTGGTTTAAAATAGAATGGCTTAGAACAGTAAAACTGACATAATTGTAAATTTTAAATTTCAAAAGATATGGGTGTAAAGACAAATAATTTAATGTTGATAATTGACTTTTCCTAAATATGGAGCCATTTCCCCAACATGCTTAACATTTGTTATTTGTGTAACTGTAGTTTACACAAATAACAAATGCTATTTGTGTAAACTACAAATAATAAACTGTTGTTTCTTTTGTGGCATTGCATATTATTTGTATTGCTGTTATTTGTTTCTTTAATTTTCATTCTTTGATTTCTACATTCCACTCATGAAATATTATATTTACTTAGAAAGTTAGTATTTGAATGGTTTAAGCAAGATTTTTCATGGATCATTATTCTATATCCCAATCTTCTATGAAGAAGAAGGTAATCTGAGCACCATCCTCTTGATAATATTTCATTTTAAAATTAAGAATTGATTTTTTGTCTTCTATTTTGTGTCTAGCAATATATTGTTCTTGGCTAACAAAAGAGAATAGCCACCTTTATACTCTTACGCATATCCATTCAACATTCTCAATTTCCTATACTTAGCGAAGAAAATGTCCAAATCTTTTTTCTCATTTTACTGTATTCTCTTTTCTGCAATGGCCTTTAACTGATTATATAACAAAGACCAAATTCTGTAACCCCTGTTCTTGCTGTATTTCTTACCAAAGATCCTCTTTTACTCCACTTTTGCATATCCAAATACTAATAATGAATATTTTTATAGATCTTTATTGTTCACATCTTGCTTCAGTGCATAAAAGTTCATTTAGTCATCACAATGACCCTTTAATGTGGATATTATTACCAACTCTTTGAGGTTCATTTTTCTTATAATGTTTAGCACAAATACTTCTTCCTCCATTAATTATTCCCTCGTTTTGATTTTCCATAACAATTTATCTTCATCTATGTGGAAGCTATTTTTGATTTTCTCATATCCTCCAGTAGACTGTAAGATACTTAAGAACTAAATCTGTTTCTAATTTCTCTCTACATCTCACTATCTTTGTGTCTATCACAGCATCTCATATTTAGCAGGTGTTCAATGATCATTTGCTAAAAGAACAAATACATGACAGTTTCAAGATGAATTAATGGCATAAATCAGGTTCTCCCTGGCTTCTACCCAGGGTCCTATTGCTAATTAGTTACTATATTGATTATAATTCTTTTGAAGGTAAGTACTCTGACTGCACTTCCAGTAGAAATGTTTAAAAACAGTTGTCATGAGAAGATTAAAAGTAAATACAGTCCATTAATGGACACTTAGGTTGTTTCTATTTCTCATATATTGCAAATAATACTGCAGTGAACATGTGAGTGCACATATCTCTCTGAGGTACTCATTTCATTTCCTTTGGTTATATATTCTTAAGAGGTATTGCTGGATAATATGGTAGTTCTGTATTTAGGTTTTTTTAGGAACCTTCATACTGTTTTCCATAATAGCTGTACCAATTTACATTGCCACCAACAGTATAAAACTACTATACTCTTTTGATTACTGTAGCTTTGCAATATATTTTAAAATCAGTAAGTGTGATGTTTCCAACATTGTTCTTCCTCCTCCTAATTGTGTTGGCAATTTGGGGTCTTTTGTGGTTCAATAAGAATTTTAGGAATATTTTCTATTTCTATTAAAAAAAAAAAAACACGCCACTGGCATTGTCATAGGGATTGCATTGAATATATAGATCACTTTGGGTAGTATAGAAATTTTAACAATATTAATTCTTCCAATCCAAGAACATGAGACATCTTTCCATTTATTTGTGTCTTTAATTTCTTTCATCAATGTTTCATAGTTTTCAATGTACAAGTCTTTCATCTCTTTAGCTAAGTTTATTCCTAAGTATTTCATTCTTTTTGATGCTACTGAAAATGAGATCGTTTTCTTAATTCCCCTTTCTGATAGTTCATTGTTAGTGTATATAAACACACAGATTAATTCAAAGGCATGATCCGAACTTCAAGGACTCCACTCCCAGGAATATCTGATAAATGTGATGCATTGCAGGGGGAAAAAAGGGGAGTTTTTATTATTTAGGTGTTTATATCTTTATGAATTGCAGGGAATCTGTACTCAGTTTTGACTTCATTATTTACTAGCTGGAATTAGCCAAAGCTTTCTCCTACACGAGCCTCATGAATTAGCATTTCTGTATTTTCATAGAGTTCTTATAAGTTTGAATGAAATAATATAAACTATGTTTTTTTTTTCTCAGTTAAGGATAATTTTAATTTTGTATCTAGTGGAGATTATAAACTCCATTATTTACCCCCCTGTTTCAAGCAGGGTCCATCCCAGTAAGAAAACCTTTTGATACCTAGAAATATTACTACCACCCTCATTTCAGGGACACTTAAGGAAAGCTCTCAGTGAACTTGTTGTTGGGCCTTAACTCAGTATGTGGCTGGCATCCAAGAAATCCCAGTCCTTCCACAGGGTCTTCATAAAGTTCTCTTCATTACTTTATTTCTAGTGAATTTCAAGCACCTGGCAAATCTGCATTCAAATAAAGCATGAAAGATAACTACTTTTAAAAATAATTTGCCATTATCTTCCCCTAAGTAAACTTCCATTTGTGCAAATGGGTATACATGAAAGCATCTCAAGACATGGAGTGAAAAATGGTAACCTCAAGGTATACAGCTTTAAAGTGCTGTTGGGTAAATTAATAAAGATCTTTTTCTAATTGACAGTTTTGTTTGGATTGTACCTATACTTGAACAATGAAAGTTAGGGAAATTCTTCAGCCATAATTCAAGCATGCATTGTATTCTTTAATTTCAATTATCTGGATATTTCAGAGGAAAATGGTTTGGGTTTAAATTATTAAATAAGAGACTGACTTACATATCAAGATTATTTTTCATTTTCATTAAAATTGAAATAGTTTTAAGTTTAGTCATCATCTTGTGCATTATTTTGGCTATGGTGCCATTACTGCAATCTTGCATTATTATTGCTGTATAATGTTTTAAATTTTTCTTATAAGAATATTGCAATATTTGTATTCATTTAATTTATCTTAATTATTTTAATTAAAATTTGTCAACAGGAGAATTTCACTGTGGATTTGAAGATGGTAACATTTGTTTGTTTACCCAAGATGATACAGACAATTTTGACTGGACAAAGCAAAGTACTGCAACAAGAAATACAAAATATACTCCAAACACTGGACCTAACGCTGATCGTAGTGGCTCCAAAGAAGGTATGAGGGTATGAAATGTTGTGTTCATAACAATCATACTCCAGCCTTGGACTTTTTAGAAATGCTGTTAATACGAAATGCAAGATAATGTTTAGCAATAGATTTGAAGATTTTGGAATAAAACATGAAATTTTTATGTACCATACAAATAATTCAGATATTTCCAAAGTCTGTAATCATTAATTTTCACTCAGAACTCACTGACATGTATAGAGAGTTTAGGAATTTTTTTTTTTTGATAATTCAAGTCTAAAATTCCAATTTTGTCTCAAGTTTTTATACATTTTAAACAATTTTATCTTTATATAGATTATTTGTTCTTTATATTATGTTTGTATATATACATTTTATAAATGAGATGCAGACTCTCCTATCAATCTTTACTTTGTATGAAAACTCTAAAACTTCTCAGTGATTTTAAATTTCATGTTACCTAATAATAATTTGCTTAAACATTTTATTTTGTCTTTTTTAAGGTTTTTATATGTACATTGAGACATCTAGACCCAGATTGGAAGGAGAAAAGGCTCGACTTCTCAGCCCTGTTTTCAGCATAGCTCCCAAAAACCCTTATGGACCCACGAACACTGCATATTGTTTCAGCTTCTTTTATCACATGTATGGACAACATATAGGTGAGATGGAAAGAATTACTATGTTTATTATAAAGTAAATCGTAACTCAGAAGAAAAAGGTTCACAAACACATAGCATGAAATCAATTTTAGTCAGAGTATCATCATTGACTTTTAAACGGCTTACCGGCAAATTGCAAAATAAGATGCTAAGAATGTTCCCCCATCATGTCCTAATTTCTCAAATTTATATTAAAATTTGAAACTTGGGTGCATTACCTACCTCCTCTAGAATCCTAATTCAGGCAGACCATCAGTAGGTTAAGTTCTTTATGAGATCTTCTTGGAAATTAATACCAGTATAATTTACTCTGTTTCTTTCCAAAGAAATTTGCTTGAATAATGCCTCAGTGTATATTAATGCCAGTGAAAAGAAGCATTGCCATACTTGGAAGACAAGTGCTTTTAGCACTATCTACACATTTGGAATATTGGTGATAGTTTCTTGTTTATAAAGTATGCCTAACACACCTAGTAGGATTTAAGAACATCCTTGATCCTGAAAAACATACAAATATGAAGACACACTTCCTGCCCTTAGAGACCTTAAGAATAACAAAGGCTAAGGTGAGTAAATACACAATCATGCTAGACAGAATACCACATAACCTCGAGAAGGAACCTAACAAACCTGGTAAGGGCGGTGGGTGGAAGGAATTCATGCAGATCTACAATTCTTTATGTGCAATTCTAAAATCTAAACAACTGAACACAAAATTGTTTTAAACGTAACTATCTGCCAACACATGCTAACCTGATCTACATGTGTTAGAATATCTGGCCTGAACTGATATGAACATATGTATAGTCTTTATTTATACAAATGAGTGTGAACATCTGTACTATTTACAGCAAAAATATTACTATGTTTAATTATGGGATTCTGTTTCAGTTCTTTCCTGGGGATGTCACATAATATACAAGACATACCCTCTTTTAACTTTCTAAAGTAAGACAAAATTCTGAATGGTGAAGCATATCTAGCTCCACAGAGATTGGCAAGGGATTGTGCATCTCTGACTATTTGGAGGATAAGGCAATGCTTTGGGAAAAAGGGAAATGTTTCTCTATGAAAGAAGTGTACATTTTCAATAGACAGAGATAAGCATAGGGAAGATTAAAGCACTGGTAATGAGGAAGTAAAATGTAAGATGTGAGGATAATATGGTCTTAAGATAAATTTAACAAAATAAAAATGTAAATATTTTCATATAAAGTAACAAAATTGTGCACATGATATACACCAGCTACTATACTTATTTAAGTGAAGTAATCCTTTTAATACATTTATAAAAATGAGCATCATTATCCATCTTTCACAGTTGAGAAAACTGAACCTCAGTGAGTTTGTATGAATTACAAGTAACTGGTTATGCTGGTGTTCAAATTCATAGCCAACATTATTACCCCGTATTCTTCACAGTGGAGCAGTAGGTGACAAGCCCAGAAAGCAAAACTCTTATGCAGCAAAAAATGCTCTCAACATGAAGTTAGGAAACCTGGGTGGGAATTTGGTTGTAGCAGTCAGTCACTGTAAGAATTTACAGAAGTCACTTAAAATGTCTAGATCTTGCTCTCCTCATCTGTAAAATAGGAATAATAATTCCTATTTCAGAAATATGTAGTTCAAGTTAAATGAGATAACATATATAAAATCTTCTATCAGATGGCAGACACTCATAATCTTAGGTTACTTTGAATTTCAAAGAGCAGCAATATTATCAATAATAAAGTAATAGCTAATATTTATGAAGTACTCATAATGGACCAGGACACTATTCCTAACACGTGATGGATTATTTCTCTTAATGTTCACAATAAACATTTGCACTCATTAAAATTGTTATCCTGTTTTTTATAGATAAGGAAACTAAAATATAGAGAATTTTAATTACCATGCTCATCATATCATAACTGATAAGTAGTGAAGCCAAAATACTAACCTGGGAAGCTGGACACATAGTTTGCCTGCTTCGCCACTCTGCAGGGAGACCTTTGCAATGTTGTGAAAGCTTAGCTATTTAGTAGTCAGGGCGGAGTTATTACGGATTTTGTGCAGACAACAAGCATAGTGAGATATATGATTTGGAAAAATAAATCTTATAAGTGTGGGTAAAATTATTGAGAAACAGAATATGGACTGGAAAAGCAATTAGAAAGCTATAAGAATAGTCATGGGTTCACTACGGCCTAAACTATGAAGGAAATAAATCTCCACACAATTGCCAAACCATCTTACTTATTGTGAGATTACTCTCATTACAAAGAGAATTAGCTCAACTCTAATTCTTCCCTTTAGTTGATGAGGTATGATTTTACTTACTCTCTATTTCGAATATATTTCATGGACTTTTTTTTCTCCTAATTTACCTTGGAACAGGCATATTTAAAATGGTTTTTTTTTTTTTTTTTTTTTTTTTTTTGGTACGCGGACCTCTCACTGCTTTGCGTTATGCGGGCCTCTCACTGTTGTGGCCTCTCCCATTTGCGGAGCACAGGCTCCGGACGCGCAGGCTCAGCGGCCATGGCTCACGGGCCCAGCCGCTCCGCGGCATGTGGGATCTTCCCGAAACGGGGCACGAACCCGCGTCTCCTGCATCGGCAGGCGGACTCTCAAGCACTGAGCCACCAGGGAAGCCCTAAAATGGTTTTTAAATAAATAATTCCAAGATCAATATATTGAATTACTTTAATGAGTAAACTATGTATTTACCTTATTTTTGAGGCTGGCTACCTTAGAGCTCCCTCTCAAACTTTCTGCATATTTATGCTGAATCCCAGGATAATTTCAATATACTTTTAACTTCACAGTTGTTATTCTTATGCTCTATTGTCAGTGAATGCCTGCTTGTTCTGCTAGTTTTGTTCTGCTTATTTCAAAGAGAAGGCAGTTCTCCATTTCTTCCATGTTCTCAAGTATTTACCACTTTGATACCTGTGCCATTTCTCTGCTTCCTCAGATGGTTGAAGGTTGCAGGTATTAGGTCTGTCACTTGGGTCCCCTCTCAGCAGGACACAATCATGCTGCTTACTAAAATCTAGGCAAAAATATCTCTTCCAGAGATGACTAATTAGTGATGGCTAGGTGAACTACCTCATTAGAGAGATGCTACCTGTATCGATAACCCTTCCTCTTTGCAAATAGTATTCTAAGACACTCATTCATCTGTTAAACTGGGGTGCATTTATAGTCACTGGTTTTTACAAATTACAGTCTTAGTTTTATTCCTTCTTTTGGAAATCCAGATTCAAAAATGATTTGTCCTGGATTTCTAATAGCCTACTTGCAGTTATTACTTCCTGGTCAACCATAAATAATCATTGCTCTTTTAACTAGGACTAACGGACAATATATCACTGAGAAGAGTCACAACTTTTTTAATAATACAAAAAAGGGTGATCAGTTATTCATTATTTAGAAGAGGTTCCTCTTTGAAATAAAGTCAGATATGTTATATTACTTAATCTATTGCTGCATGATAAATTTCTCCCACATTTTGTACTTTAAAACTAAAAACATTTTGTACTTTAAATCATTTATGATCTCATATTTTCTGTGGGTCAGGAGTATGGGTATGGCTTATCTGAGTGTCTGTAGCTCTAGGTCTCTCAGAGGTTGCAGATAAGCTATCAGGTAGGACTGCCGTCTAATTTGAAGACCTCATTTGGGGACAATACCCTTCTAAGCCCACTCACTAGGTTTTTGGCAGGTCTCACTCCCTCACAGGTGTTGGACTAAGGACACTGATTTCTTGCTGGCTGTTGGCCAGAGGCTTTTCTCAGTTTTTTGCCATGTGATGTCTCTATAGGGCTGTCTCATGGCAGCAGGCCTCCTCCAGAGCAAGCGATCTATGAAGAGAGAGCAAATACATGCCCAAGACTTTTTAATAACTTGATCACTGGAGTGATATCCCATAACTTATTCTATTTAATATAACTGATTGATCGTTCCAACTCACCTTCAGGGGGAGGAAATCACACAAGAGTGTTAATCCTAGGAGGTTGAAATCATTGGGTAGCATCTTAGAGGTTATCTGCCACAGTGGTACAATTTCTTGTTAAGTTTTCATCAAAATTGACTTAATAGAAAATAAATGAAAGCTCTAATGTGTCACCCTTTAACTGTTGACTTATATGTACATGATATAATACAATGTACTTGATCTGGCTATTGACAATAATATAAGACTGTTTCAGCAATCCTGTGACCACTAGGAGGCATTTTGATTGATTAATCAGCTAAATTTCTAATTTTCTTACAAAGAAATTGAACCTCATATGAGGTCACTGGATATGACAAGAACTTATTAAAAATCAGTAAAATATGTACTTCATTTATTTCTAGAAATGAGAATTTGAAATATAAGCATCATAACATACCAGGAAATTAAATATAAAAATACAAAAGACACTTATGAATACATTCATTGAACTTGATAACAATGGTTCAAATACAGTTGTGCCTCTAGAAAGCTAATTTCACTGTGGAACAAATGGGAAGCAAGGAAAAGGAGTTCATTAATGACATCTATTGTCATGAATCTTGAGGATGAGGAAGAAGTGATAAAGTAGAGAGACGTGGGATTGTAGAAGGACTTAAATAAGAGAAAAAAGAGTTAAAAGAAAGGGTAAGTTTAGAGATACACAAATCAGAGGGAAGCAAGTTTCTTGAAGAGATGTGAATTTAGAGGTCTGGTGGGGGATTAGCCTTGAAGAGGATACTAATGTCTCTTCTACTGAGATGGGATGAAAACAATTAAGAATGTGGCTTTTGATTCATGCTTAGATGCAAGAACAGCAAACAGATGTGAAATTTGTCTTCTTAACAGTTTCTATTTTCTGTTTAAAATAAATGCAAAGGTTTCATTTTCAAAGAGTAAACCATTTTAGGAAAGTGGTAAAAGGAAATCGATACTGATCAGGGATATAGAGAGAGTTGGAGAGGTTGGCGATCAGGACATCAATCCTCAGCGTTTTGAAATGTATTTCAGGATATAATGCTCAGTTCGACTCTCCATCCCTTCTTGTGTATTGTACTGAATTAGTCTGCTAACTGCCTTCCTTGCTGTCTCTTTGGCCCCTAGTTTCTGGGGATAAAGATCATTCTCTAAAACTAGTAATGTAAGGACCTCAAGGACACATGCTTTTCTGGCATCTCCTTGGGGCAGCTCCATGGTTTATTCCAGTTATACCTGAAGTTCTCCAAATCAATCTGTGTTGTATCTGGGGCTTCTTTACAGACTCTTTTTTTTGTCCTGCTTGAACTGTATGCTTTGGAAGAGTAGAAGCAATGATTCTTCTCATCACATGGTACCCTGCAAATGTAAATGTTTATTTGACCATCCATAAATATTTATTAAGTAAATGAATATTTTTTAAAATATATGGTAGAAGTAGTACTTTTTCACCTCTTTAATCATCTAGGTTACTTACTCATATTCTTCCTTCAAAATCCAACTCAAAGACATCTGCTCAAATTCCTCCCCATCGTCCCTGCTCCTTCTGTTCTCCTAACACCTGGTGCACATCTTTATCATAATGTTTGTCACCCTGACCCGTGTTAGACTGTAAGCTCCTTGAGAGCAATAGCATGATTAATTTATATTTGATCCTCTGGAAAAAACAAATGCTCAATAGATTTTTTAAAAATCATCCAAAAATAGATACTTTAGCTTCTGAGTGTGCTAGAAGAATGACAACATGAGGGAAATGAAAGTATGAGTTTAGATTGAAACCAGAAGGTAGTTTCACCAAGACCTTATAGGATAGGTTGGAAAAAAAATAGAAGTTAATCACTGACTTAACTTGAATTTGAATTTAAGTTATCTGGCAGCTAAAGTGTAGAGGAAAACAAAAGTGTCACATATTTCTTAATTAATTAAAGGGAAATTTATCTTTATGAAAGTACTTAGTATTTTGTAAAAGTACTCAGTAACTATAAGCAATATAGATATTGCTATACTATATAGATATTGCTATACTCTTAGCAATATCTTCGTGTAGTATTTTTAGAAAAAACATGAAACATGTACAGATAAAAAATTGTATATACTGAAAGGCCATAATAACATTAAAGAATAAAATTTGGGTTTTCAGCTGAAATATGATCCATATTACCTTATGATGATCTAACAAAATGTAGAAATAAAATTTAATGAATCTGAAATTAACCTCAATTAAGTTTCTCTTAATAAGATATCTCAGGTTATCCTTTAGCAAGAGCCGGATTAAAGGTTTCTCAGTGCTGACATTCAAAGATTTTTAAAAGGGGACTTAAATGTTTTTATACAAGGTGTAGAGAAAGCAAAGGTGACAATCTTTTGCATGATTTTAGGAGTCTGATATTTATTCTTATTTTAGTCAAAGATCATGTTTCTTCTGATAAGTATTTTTTTAAATCAACATTTTTGCTTATTTCTCAGATATATTTGTAAAACAGAAAATCTTCTCACATATTTTTTCCCCTTGGTGTTAAATACTGCGTGAGAGTCGATTTGAGCCTGAAAAAATAAATATTAAGGTGCCATTATTTGAGAATCTTAATTACATTGACTATAGAAGAATCTCAGCAAAATAAATATGTAATTTTGAGATACTTACATCTTGATAATTTCTCAGAATTAAGGTCCTTGAAAAAGACAATTCCCTGGTGGCTAAGAGAATAGATTAGGTTATTTAGTATTCTACATTTAAATGTTAGAGAATAGCTACCTACAGTGGGCTGTTAGTTAATAATTGATATTAAGCCACTCTTTCTGTTAAGAATTATATAATGCTTTCAGTGAAGTTTTGTTTGTAGTTAATACTGATAATGCCAATGTCATCAGTGTGAAAACAATGCAATAGAAAGAAGACATTCATTCAGTAAACTGCTTTGTTAAATTAAGATGTATTTTTTAAGGGGGTGGTAGTAGACTTTAACCTTGATTTATTACCACATATAATCAAAATATTATTACAGATCCTTGTCACAGACTCTCTAATAAGACCATATGTAATATGTTGTACATTTACCTTTTAAGTCTGGTTATGAGCCACCAACTGTCCCTAAATTTATTTTCTTCCTATTTAATTATTCATTGATGATGGTCCTGTTGAGGAGGAAGAAATTTTCCTCTACTTTTCTGGGTTCTGGCTGGTCTAAGAATTAAATTGACATGAGATAAATTAACAGGAGAAAATCAAAGTTTAGTAATGTGTATACATGGGAGAGACCCAGAAAAACTGAGTAACTCGTCAAAATGGCCAAAGTCCTCACCTTGAATACCCTCCTCAGCTAAAGATAAAAGAGGATGTTGAGGGTAGGGAGAGTCAGCTATGGGAAGTTACCAGGAAAAGCGCAGTAACTGGGTGATTGTGATGCAGATTTAAGTCATTGCCTTCTCTATTGATAAGAGTTTCTAGAGACCTGGTTGTCCTCATGTATACATGTGTCCAGGTATAAGAGGGAGACACACTTACAAATGGAGATTTCCCTTATAAATGTACATGTTTCTTACAAAGGGGCAACCCCTACTTGGTTTTCAGAGTCTTTCCCACTTCTGCTGTTTCTCAGAATATAACAAGCTTAAAACAGTTAATATGCCAAAGAGACATATTTTAGGGTGGCAAATTCTGATCCCCTGCATTGCCTCAGACAATGTATAGTAGAAGCTAGGATGTTTAAACAAAATTAATAATGTGACTGAGAAAGTCTTGTGTTTCAAATATACATCTCATTTTCAGTGTAATTAATAAACAGTATTATTTCATCAATCAAATTAATGGTAAGCAAATAAGTTAAATGCTTTTGTTTCTCATCCAGTGTACCAACCTTTTTAAACTAACTTCATTGGAAGTGTAGGTTTATTATGATGAGTACTTTTATCCTTAGGTCTTAGATTCACTCATTTCTGTTCAGTAGGATGAATTGCACATGCTATGTGCCTAGTGGTGTTTAGGGAACTATAAAGGGTAAAAGAGAATTCAGATAAAAGGTTCTTATCCATCAAATAGTTTATAATTTATTTAGGGTAATAAGTTACTGAATAAAAGCCCAAAAGTAATATACACCAAAAATGCATGACAGGCCCATGCCATCGGTGAACAAGGAGAGAACAGCAGAGTTAAATTAAAGTTTCTAAGGAAGAAAAGAAATGTAAACTATCCTCTAAAAGAGGTAAGTGTTGCTGAATGCAAGTTAGTGTGCCCTGGGCACAATGAGGCCAAACAAACCCAAGCGTCAGAGTTTGCATCAGGGAAAGGTTTATTGCAAAAGCCAAGCAAGGAGAACACACTGGTCAAACTACAAAGCCCAAACTCCCTGATGGTTTTTGGGGAAGCGTTTTTATAAGCAAAATTTGGGGTGAGCGATGCAGGGTATGAGACTTTCTTCTGATTGGTTGGTGCTGAGGTAACAGGGCAGTGCTCCAGGAATCTTGTGCTCAGCCATATGTTACCATCCTCCACCTAGGTGGGGGCCTTAGTTCCTGCAGAAGAATTTGAAGATGTTGTTACGTATACTTCTTCAGGAGGAACCAGGACCCTGCCCCATCATTGCACTATTGTTTCTTGACTGTTCCTCCTTTGTTTCTGCATTACTTCACTTTTCTGGTTAGCAACTGTTTGAATTTGCCCTTTGATAGTCCTGAAAGGTCTAGGAAACTGAAGCCTTGTTCCTATAAGCAAGAAATGGAGTGCTTGGAAAGGATTTGTACCTGGGAGGGCCCCACAGGGTCCTGCTTGGCTTTAGAACCAAATAATGACAAGATCTATATAAGGTCTCTGCATATATCACAGAAATAGAAAGCCTGATGAAAGCTATGTTTTAGTAAATTTATTGGACACTAATGTAGAGATTCAACTGGATCCAAGAAGGCATGGTAATGACTGGAGAAAGTGAACTGACACTTTTTATTTAAGATATCATTGCAATTATATATTTAAAAAAATAATAACAATGAATGCTTCAGCTGTTTCTATTCAAGCAGAAAATAATGATTTTATAATTTCCCATTTGGTCTGTGTGTATAATACAAATGATGTTACCAATTACCTATCAATAGACAGCTCTTCCCTGGAGCTAGGTGATTTTGGCACATCTTGAAATTCAAATTAATGAGCCTGTATTAATGATTAGAATAAAAATGTGATTTATATTCAAGTGATTCCCCAGGCTTTGGAGTAAAGCAAATTACAGACTAATTTATATGAACTTGGTAATTTCAAGTATCTATTAAAAATATATATATACACATTTCAGGACATATATTTAAATAATTTATCTAAAACATATAAAACACATATTTATAGTAAAATAATTAAAAGTAAGTTTATGCTAAGGACTTAAAGAAAGAAGACAACTTGGTAACAGTAATTATAAATAATATTTAAGCAACTTATATTTTATACTGCAATTTATATGACATAATATTAAAATAAGAAGTGTGTTATTGAATAACGCTATGAATAACCCCAAAACTTAGGTCACTGCTCATGAGATAATACAGCATTTATTTCATTTAGCCTTTCTACTTCTACTAGGTTAAGAAGCTAAGGGGATACATTTAAGAAATAAAAAAAAATAAAGTAAAATAAAAATAAAAAGATAACTGATACTTTCCTTTCTGAAAAAGCAATACAGTTTAAATAGAAATCAGTAGAAATTATTACAGCTGAACTCAATCAGTTACCGCTGATACAGCTAGAGGCTATAGTAGAGGTAGGCCATGGAATAGGCAAGCAGTCCTTTCCGATTTCGCACACAGGCTATTTCTTCAGATAATTTCTGAAAGGTGTATGCTACATAATGCTTTGTTCATCCAATGACAACAGGTTCAAAAAAGTACTATCACTTTATTTAATGTTTAATGCAATTTAATTATTTATTTATATATATATATATATATATATTTTAAATCTTTATTGCAGTATAATTGCTTTACAATGATGTGTTAGTTTTTGCTTTATAACAAAGTGAATCAGTTATACATATACATATGTTCCCATATCTCTTCCCTCTTGACTCTCCCTCCCTCCCACCCTCCCTGTCCCACCCCTCTAGGTGGTCACAAAGCACCAAGCTGATCTCCCTGTGCTATGCGGCTTCTTCCCACTCTCTCTCTCGCCCTAACACACTTCACCCTTCCCCCTCCCCATATCCTCAAGTCCATTCTCTAGTAGGTCTGTGTCTTTATTCCTGTCCTGCCCCTAGGTTCATGACATTTTTTTTTCCTTAGGTCAGACTCTAGATCTATCCACCTCATTACAAATAGCTCAATTTCGTTTCTTTTTATGGCTGAGTAATATTCCATTGTATATATGTGCCACATCTTCTTTATCCATTCATCCGACGACGGGCACTTAGGTTGTTTCCATCTCCGGGCTATTGTAAATAGAGCTGCAATGAACATTTTGGTACATGACTCTTTCTGAATTCTGGTTTCCTCAGGGTATATACCTAGTAGTGGGATTGCTGGGTCATATGGTAGTTCTATTTGTAGTTTTTTAAGGAACCTCCATACTGTTCTCCATAGTGGCTGAACCAATTCACATTCCCACCAGCAGTGCAAGAGTGTTCCCTTTTCTCCACACCCTCTCCAGCATTTATTGTTTGTAGATTTTTTGATGATGGCCATTCTGACTGGTGTGAGATGATATCTCATTGTAGTTTTGATTTGCATTTCTCTAATGACTAATGATGTTGAGCATTCTTTCATGTGTTTCTTGCCAATCTGTATATCTTCTTTGGAGAAATGTCTATTTAGGTCTTCTGCCCATTTTTGGATTGGGTTGTTTGGTTTTTTATTATTGAGCTTCATGAGCTGCTTACAAATCATGGAAAATAATCCTTTGTCAGTTGCTTCATTTGCAAGTATTTTCTCCCATTCTGAGGGTTGTCTTTTGGTCTTGTTTCCTTTCTGTGCAAAATCTTTTAAGTTTCATTAGGTCCCATTAGCTTATCTTTGTTTTTATTTCCATTTCTCTAGGAGGTGGGTCAAAAAGGATCTTGCTGTGATTTATGTCATAGAGTGTTCTGCCTATGTTTTCCTCTAAGAGTTTGATAGTTTCTGGCCTTACATTTAGGTCTTTAATCCATTTTGAGCTTATTTTTGTGTATGATGTTAGGGAGAGATCTAATCTCATGCTTTTAAATGTACCTGTCCAGTTTGCCCAGCACCACTTATTGAAGAGGCTGTCTTTTCTCCACTGTACATTCCTGCCTCTGTTATCAAAGATAAGGTGACCATATGTGCATGGGTTTATCTCTGGGCTTTCTATCCTGTGCCATTGATCTATATTTCTGTTTTTGTGCCAGTACAATACTGTCTTGATTACTGTAGCTTTGTAGTATAGTCTGAAGTCAGGGAGCCTGATACCTCCAGCTCCGTTTTTCTTTCTCAAGATTGCTTTGGCTATTGGGGGTCTCTTGTGTTTCCATACAAATTGGGAAATTTTTTCTTCTAGTTCTGTGAAAAATGCCAGTGGTAATTTGATAGGGAATGCATTGAATCTGTAGATTGCTTTGGGTAGTAGAGTCATTTTCACAATGTTGATTCTTCCAATCCAAGATCATGGTATATCTCTCCATCTATTTGCATCATCTTTAATTTCTTTCATCAGTATCTTATAATTTTCTGCATACAGTTCTTTTGTCTCCTTAGGTAGGTTTATTCCTTGATATTTTATTCTTTTCGTTGCAGTGGTAAATGGGAATGTTTTCTTGATTTCACTTTCAGATTTTTCATCATTAGTGTATAGGAATGCCAGAGATTTCTGTGCATTAATTTTGTATCCTGCTACTTTACCAAATTCATTGATTAGCTCTAGTAGTTTTCTGGTAGCATCTTTAGGATTCTCTATGTATAGTATCATGTCATCTGCAAACAGTGACAGCTTTACTTCTTTTCCAATTTGGATTCCTTTTATTTCCTTTTCTTCTCTGATTGCTGTGGGTAAAACTTCCAAAGCTATGTTGAATAAGAGTGGTGAGAGTGGGCAACCTTGTCTTGTTCCTGATCTTAATGGAAATGCTTTCAGTGTTTTACCATTGAGGACAATGTTGGCTGTGGGTTTGTCATATATGGCCTTTACTATGTTTAGGAAAGTTCCCTGTATGCCTACTTTCTGCAGGGCTTTTATCATAAATGGGTGTTGAATTTCATCATAAGCTTTCTCTGCATCTATTGAGATGATCATATGGTTTTTCTCCTTCAATTTGTTAATATGGTGTATCACGTTGATTGATATGCGTATATTGAAGAATCCTTGCATTCCTGGAATAAACCCCACTTGATCATGGTGTATGATGCTTTTAATGTGCCATTGGATTCTGTTTGCTAGTATTTTGTTGAGCATTTTTGCATCTATGTTCATCAGTGATATTGGCCTGTAGTTTTCTTTCTTTTTGACATCCTTGTCTGCTTTTGGTATTAGGGTGATGGTGGCCTCATTGAATGAGTTTGGGAGTGTTCCTCTCTCTGCTATATTTTGGAAAAGTTTGAGAAGTATTGGTGTTAGCTCTTCTGTAAATGTTTGATAGAATTTGCCTGTGAAGCCATCTGGTCCTGGGCTTTTCTTTGTTGGAAGATTTTTGATCACAGTTTCAATTTCAGTGCTTTTGATTCATCTGTTCATATTTTCTATTTCTTCCTGATTCAGTCTTGGTAGGTTGTGCATTTCTAAGAATTTGTCCATTTCTTCCAGGTTGTCCATTTTATTGGCATAGAGTTGCTCGTAGTAATCTCTCATGATCTTTTGTTATTTCTGCAATGTCAGTTGTTACTTCTCCTTTTTCGTTTCTAATTCTATTGATTTGAGTCTTCTCCCTTTTTTTCTTCATGAGTCTGGCTAATGGTTTATCAATTGTGTTTATCTTCTCAAAGAACCAGCTTTTAGTTTTATTGATCTTTGCTGTAGTTTCCTTCATTTCTTTTTCATTTATTTCCATGTGATCTTTATGATTTCTTTCCTTCTGCTAACTTTGGGGGTTTTTTTGTTCTTCTTTCTCTAATTGCTATAGGTTCAGGGTTAGGTTGTTTATTCAAGATGTTTCCTGTTTCTTAAGGTAGGATTGTATTGCTATAAACTTCCCTCTTAGAACTGCTTTTGCTGTATCACATAGGTTTTGGGATGTCGTTTTTTCATTGTCATTTGTTTCTAGGTATTTTTTGACTTCCTCTTTGATTTCTGAAGTGATCACTTCGTTATTAAGTAGTGTATTGTTTAGCCTCCATGTGTTTGTATTTTTTACAGATCTTTTCCTGTAATTGATATCTAGTCCCATAGCATTGCTGTCGGAAAAGATACTTGATACAATTTCAATTTTCTTAAATTTACCGAGGCTTGATTTGTGACACAAGGTATGATCTATCCTGGAGAATATTTCATGAGCACTTGAGAAAAATGTGTATTCTGTTGTTTTTGGATGGAATGTCCTATAAATATCAATTAAGTCCATCTTGTTTAATGTATCATTTAAAGCTTGTGTTTCCTTAGTTTCTTTTTTCATTTTGGATGATCTGTCCATTGGTGAAAGTGGGGTATTAAAGTCCCCTACTATGAATGTGTCACTGTCGATTTCCCCTTTTATGGCTATTAGTATTTGCCTTATGTATTGAGGTGCTCCTACGTTGGGTGCATAAATATTTACAATTGTTATATCTTCTTCTTGGATCAATCCCTTGATCATTATGTAGTGTCCTTCTTTGTCTCTTGTAACAGTCTTTATTTTAAAGTCTATTTTTTCTGATATGAGAATTGCTACTCCAGCTTTCTTTTGATTTCCATTTGCATGGACTACTTTTTCCATCCCCTCGCTTTCAGTTTGTATGTGTCCCTAGGTCTGAAGTGGGTTTCTTGTAGACAGCATATATATGGGTCTTGTTTTTGTATCCATTCAGCCAATCTGTGTCTTTTGGTGGGAGCATTTAATCCATTTACATTTAAGATAATTATTGATATGTATGTTCCTATTCCCATTTTCTTATTTGTTTTGGGTTTGTTATTTTAGGTCTTTTCCTTCTCTTGTGTTTCTTGCCTAGAGAAGTTCCTTTAGCATTTGTTGTAAAGCTGGCTTGGTGGTGCTGAACTCTCTCAGCTTTTGCTTCTCTGTAAAGGTTTTAATTTCTCCATCAAATGTGAATGAAATCCTTGCTGGGTAGACTAATCTTGGTTGTAGGTTTTTCTCCTTCATCACTTTAAATATGGCCTGCCACTCCCTTCTGGCTTGCAGAGTTTCTGCTCAAGATCAGCTGTTAAGCTTATGGGGATTCCCTTGTGTGTTATTTGTTGTTTTTCCCTTGCTGCTTTCAATATTTTTTATTTTTATTTAATTTTTGATAGTTTGATTAATATGTGTCTTGGCATGTTTCTCCTTGGATTTATCCTGTATGGGACTCTCTGTGCTTCCTGGACTTGACTAACTGTTTCCTTTCCCATATTAGGGAAGTTTTCAACTATAATCTCTTCAAATATTTTCTCAATCCCTTTCCTTTTCTCTTCTTCTTCTGGGACCCCTATAATTCGAATGTTGGTGCGTTTAATGTTGCCGCAGAGGTCTCTGAAACTGTCCTCAGTTCTTTTCATTCTTTTTTCTTTATTCTCCTCTGCAGTAGTATTTCCATTGTTTTATCTTCCAGGTCACTTATCCGTTCTTCTGCGTCCGTTATTCTGCTATTGAATCCTTCTAGAGTAATTTTAATTTCATTTATTGTGTTGTTCATCATTGTCTGTTTCATCTTTATTTCTTCTAGGTCCTTGTTAAGTGCTTCTTGCATTTTGTCCATTCTATTTCCACGATTTTGGATAATCTTTACTATCATTTTCTGAATTCTTTTTCAGGTAGACTGCCTATTTCCTCTTCATTTGTTAGGTCTGGTGCATTTTTATCTTGCTCCTTCATCTGCTGTGTGTTTTTTTGTCTTCTCATTTTGCTTATCTTACTGTGTTTGGGGTCTCCTTTTTGCAGGCCCCAGGTTCGTAGTTCCCATTGTTTTTGGTGTCTGTCCCCAGTGGCTAAGGTTGGTTCAGTGGGTTGTGTCGGCTTCCTGGTGGAGGGGACTAGTGGCTGTCTTCTGGTGGGTGAGGTTGTATCTTGTCTTTCTGGTGGGCAGGTCAATGTCTGGTGGTGTGTTTTGGGGTGTCTGTGGCCTTATAATGATTTTAGGCAGCCTCTCTGCTAATGCGTGGGGTTGTGTTCCTGTCTTGCTAGTTGTTTGACATAGGGTGTCCAGCACTGTAGCTTGCTGGTCGTTTAGTGAAGCTGGGTGTTGGTGTTCAGATGGAGATCTCTAGGAGATTTTCGCCATTTGATATTATGTGGAGCTGGGAGGTGTCTTGTGGACCAGTGTCCTGAAGTTGCCTCTCCCACGTCAGAGGCACAGCACTGACTCCTGGCTGCAGCACCAAGAGCCTTTCATCCACAGGGCTCAGAATAAAGGGGAGAAAAAGAAGAAGGAAGGAAGGAAGAAGATAAAATAAAATAAAATAAAGTAAGATAAAATAAAATAAAGTTATTAAAATAAAAATAATTATTAAGAAAAAAATTTAAAAGAAAAAAACAAAAAAACGGATGGACAGAATCCAAGGACAAATGGTGAAATCAAAGCTATACAGAGAAAATCTCACACAGTAGCATACACATACACACTTAAAAAAAGAGGAAAGGGAAAAAATAATATATCTTGCTCTCAAAGTCCACCTCCTCAATTTGGGATGAATCGTTGTCTATTCAGGTATTCCACCAATGCAGGGTACATGAAGTTGATTGTGGAGATTTAATCTGCTGCTCCTGAGGCTGCTGGTAGAAATTTCCCTTTCTCTTCTTTGTTCGCACAGATCCCGGGGTTCACCTTTGGATTTGGTCCCGCCTCTGCGTGTAGGTCGCCTGAGGGCGTCTGTTCTTCACTCAGACAGTATGGGGTTAAAGGAGCAGCTGATTCGGTGGTTCTGGCTCACTCAGGCTAGGGGCAGGGAGGGGCATGGAGTGCGGGGCGAGCCTGCAGCGGCAGAGGCCAGCAGCAAGTTGTACCAGCCTGAGGCGTGCCGTGCGTTCTCCCAGGGAAGTTGTCCCTGGATCCCGGGACCCTGGCAGTGGCGGGCTGCACAGGCTCCCGGGAGGGGCGATGTGGATAGTGACCTGTGCTCGCACACAGGATTCTTGGTGGCTGCAGCAGCAACAGCCTTAACGTCTCATGCCCGGCTCTGGGGTCCGCGCTTTTAGCCGTGGCTCGTGCCTGTCTCTGGAGCTCCTTTAAGCAGCGCTCTTAATCCCCTCTCCTCGCCCACCAGAAAACAGAAGGAAGAAAAAGTCTCTTGCCTCTTCGGCAGGTCCAGGCTTTTCCCTGGACTCCCTCCCGGCTAGCTGTGGTGCACTAACCCCCTGCAGGCTGTGTTCACGCCACCAGTCCTCTCCCTGGGATCCGACCGAAGCCCGAGCCTCAACTCCCAGCCCCGCCCGCCCCGGCGGGTGAGCAGACAAGCCTCTCAGGCTGGTGAGTGCTGGTCTGCACCAATCCTCTGTGCGGGAATCTCTCCGCTTTGCCCTCCTCACCTCTGTGACTGCGCACTCCTCCGTGGCTCCAAAGCTTCCCCCCTCTGCCACCCGCCGTCTCTGCCCACGAAGGGGCTTCTAGTGTGTGGAAACCTTTCCTCCTTCACAGCTCTCTCCCACTGGTGCAGGTCCCGTCCCTATTCTTTTGTGTCTGTTTTTTCTTTTTTCTTTTGCCCTACCCAGGTACATGGGGAGTTTCTTGCCTTTTGGGAGGTCTGAGGTCTTCTGCCAGTGTTCAGTGGTGTTCTGTAGGAGTTGTTCCTCGTGTAGATGTATTTCTGGTGTATCTGTGGGGAGGAAGGTGATCTGCGTGTCTTACTCTTCCGCCATCTTACCCCCTGCCTTCGCAATTTATTTTCATTTGGGCTTGACTTCCTTGGGACCCCTCCCTATTGTGGATTAATGTTTTAAAATATAATGTAATGACATCACACAGAAATATGTGCTGTGGTGATTTTTCCTTCTGGCTCAAAATTGCCTTTCTGAAGTACAAGAGACCAATACCAGCAAGCAAGAAAAACTGAGCCCCATTGAGTGTCCAAAATAGAAAATAGAAAGATGGCTTCAGAAAGCTACTCCCTGCCACAATGGCTCACTGATCACAGAGGGAAAACCCCAGAAAGTTCAACTCTTAAAAGGCTCAAGGTACAAATGCTTTTCCACTATTCTCAGATCGTTAAATCTTTATCTAGGAGTGAAACCTCACATTCACCTGGCCTCCAGCTTTAGATCTTAGAGGAGGAGCTAACAAAATCCACACCCATCCTGTGCATATAAAAGAAGCCCCATTAGTAGTTTTGGGGAAAATGCCACAAGATTACTAAGTACTATTTAAGATGAATAAAGAGGAAGAAAATAAAAGAGAGAGAGAGAGAAAATCAGGCTCAATTAAAGATTTCACAGTATAAAAAGAGGCTAACATGCACACAGTAAAAGAAGCACATATTGTTAAAGAAAAATTACTGACAGTTCAGGAGAAGGCAAATTTATACAGTATATGCTTTATATTTTCAATAAAATTGGAATATGACCTTCATGAGACAAGAAAATATAAGAATGTTACAACAGTGGACCAAGAAAAGAAGGGACTGGATAAAAGACTAAAATAAAGGGGAGCTTGATGAGATCAGAGAAGAATGTAACATCACAAATAATACAGCTGGATAAAGATGACATTAGAAACAGAAGAACAGAATCTACACTATGGAAAATAAATCAGTACCAAGGAGGTACTGATTTTATTTCTTACCCTGAAGGGGAAAAAGATAGACGATAATAGATTCTGAAGCAAAAAGTGATCTTGCAAAGTGGAAAGATAAGACAACAAAGCTGGATAAAGTTATATATACATGCATTATTTCTAAATACAATATATATGCATTATTTCTAAATATAATACTAGCATATTAAATCAACCATAATAAGAAAATAGTAGTCCTATACCAAGTAAAATTATTCCTGTAATATAGTCATAGTTGAACATCATGAAATGTACTAATGTAATCTGTTACACTGAGAGAGAAATAGAGAAATATTATTTGAATCTTGATAGGTAATAAAATATAGTGAAGATAATGTTTGAGACATAATTTATGGTTTACATACTTTAACTCATTTTAATTTTCCCCAAAAAACTTATGCTAGTTACTATTATCATCATCACTTACCTGATGAGGAAATTGAGGCAGAGAGATTAAGAGATCAAGACAAGGTCATCCAGCTAGAAAGTGACAGCTATGATGTGAAGAATGTAGATTTTTTTGTTGTTTAAAAATTGGGTATTCGTATTTATACATTTGTGTATAATATGAATACACGTGGTCTTATGTATAAAGAATTAGACAAAATTGCTCTAAAAACCTGAAGGATAAACTACACCATACAATAGTACATATGTAGATATACATTAAAAAAAAAACTGAAGCAACATACAGCAAAATACTAAGGAGGCTACCTCTGATCAATTTAATGATGATTTTGATATTGTCTTTTCTGCTTTTCAGTATTTATGTGCAATATTCACATAAACAAAAACATAAAATATGCAAAATATCTGATACATATGTATGTGTATCTTAACCATTAATATGATTATCTGTAAAAGTTATCAAAATGAGGGTGTCTTGAAGCCATGCAATAGTAACTGGTTCCAGAGAAGTCCTGCTGCCATAAACAACTATTAAAATATCTTTAATATTGGGTAACTTTTCAGAAAATAGAAAAGAGGCAGGGCAAGACTGAAATCTATGAAAATAGGAAAAGAAGAGAACCGTATAAGGTGATCTCCATAGGAGTCCAATTCTCTGACTGAGGACAATCTCCTGACAATGGCACAAAGCCCTGAAATTCAAGTGGAATGTGGAGGTCCCACTGAGTTCAGGAGGCAGAGATCAGAGTACTGGGCAGCTGAAACAGAATCTGCATTCAGGGTAACAGAAGAAGGGATGCGTTCAGGGTTGACTTTAAAAGACTGTAGAGGGTTTTCCATGAGTCTTTGCCTGAAGGCTAGGCTGTACTTGTGCAATACTAGAAAACCCAAAGGCTTACAATGGGGCAGTATAGCAGTTTTTATGGAGTTGACAACAGAACACAAATGGGGAAGTCAAGGAATCCTGGGAGAAGAACAGTGGGAAATATTGAAGTTTAAACCATTTTAGAGTGAAGAGAGCTCATAAAAGCTCCTGGCAACACAAAGAAAACCAGGCAGGCTCTTCCTTAGTAGTTAGAATTATGCCCTGAAGAAATATCTTTTCTAGACCTTTCCTTAAAGAGCCTAGATTTGGAGGTTAGTTCACACAAAGTCAGAGTCTAGGGCAACAATTTGGGCTTTTCACAGATCTGCACTGTTAGTGTAAAACTAAGCCTATACAAGTTGAATATAATTGGTCAATAACTGAATAGTCTGTTAAAACAAAGCTGCTTTCTGAGAATGATTACAGATCTAAAGTCTCTATAATATAATATCTCCAATGCCCATTATTCAATAAAAATCACTAGTGGACAGAGAAATAGGAAATGTGATATGTAATCAATGAAAAGTAAGAATTAGTCTATAGAAACTAAATCAAAGAAAGTTAAACATCGAACTTAGCACATAAAGACTTTAAAGGAGTTTTATATATCTATATATATATAGAGAGAGATATATAGATAGATAGATATACATATATATACATATATATATATATCTATATATATAACAGAAATGATGCTGAATAGCCAGACATACAAAACAGTACTTACTGCATAATTGCATTAATATGATATTCTTGAAAAGGCAATAATCATCAGTTAATGAAGGAAGTCAGATCAGTAATTGTCTGGCATAGGAACAGGGGTTGTGAAGATTAACTACAAAGGAAAGTGAGGGAGCTTTCTGGTGAGATGGAAATGTTCTATATCTTGACTGAGTTCATGCTTACACTATAATATATATTGATCAAATGTTATTGACTTGTACACTTAAAATGAGAGAATTTTTTGGGATATAAATTATACCTCAATAAATTGACTTTTTAAAACATATTTATTAAAATAATGATTGCTTAGCATTAAGATACAAGATTTTAAAACTCACTGGGTTCAAATTCTGCCTCTGCTGTTTTCTAACTGTATGGCATAAGGCAAATTACTGAATTACTCTAAGTTTTCTTAACATGGGGATAATAATATTAAATACTTCGAAAGATTGTTGAGGGGATTCATTTATCTGGAGTAAGTGTTCAACATATTGTATTATTATGATCTTTACTATTAGCACTATGTGCAGGACATGAAACTGTTGAGATATATCAAATCATGAGACAAAGCTATTCATTGTATCTTCAAATAATTCTTTTAGAAAAAAAATGAGATTTGGATGAAAAGTAGACTGAAAACGAGATGCTAACTGATGATAAAACAATTCGAGTCGAGCTTTGAGCAAGACAGTCAGTAAATGACTGCATGCTATATTAGTTTTCTGTTGCCACTCTAACAAAAATTAGCACACACTTTGTGGCTTAAAACAACCACATTTATTATCTTAAAATTCTAGAGGACAGAACTTCAAAATGAGTATAATGGGGCTAAAATCAAGATGTTAGCAGGGAGGAAGTTGAAGCTATTCTCTGAGTCTGATGTGGCCGACTGCAGGGAGCTCAGTGACCCTGCAGTAACTGAGCCATCGCCCTCGAACATATACATCTGCAGGGAGTCAAAGGGCAGGGCCCACAGGTCCAGGTCACCCTTGTAGAGCTTGGGTGGCACATAGCTGTGGATGGACGTCTGAGACTTGTCAACATGGCTGTCTTCACACTGAAGAAAAACAGAGAAGGAGTCAAGACGCTGGAATAGGAGAATACAGAATTCGTCACTCCTCACAAGTACATCAAGAATACATCTACAAATGGAACAATTCGCATAGAGCACCTGCTGAA
>NW_006773600.1:566270-572235 GCF_000442215.2 Lipotes vexillifer | reverse complement strand
GCTGAACATCAGCTGAGGACTTCGGACACCTAAAGAACAAGAAAAATCCCCTCACAACCAGATAGGATGAAAGAAAGAAGAAAATAGGCCAGCAACTCTGGCAGGAAGCTGAAGGTGAGGGGAGGTCCCCACACTCAGAAAAACTCCCTCAAAATGGGGAAATCATCTGGGACAGAAAAGGACATTCAAGGGATCAAAGGAAAACACAGGAAATGGTCTGTGGAAGGCAGGACAAAGTAAGAAGAGGTCAGGCCTAGGCCTCCGGAGTGGGAGCACTGAGTCGAACATGCTGGACCTCCAGAGACTTCCTGGTCCCAGGGAATATTAATCAATGTGTGTGCTCCTGGAGGTATGCATAGAAACACCAGGACCTGGCCCCACACAACTGCCTGCAGGCTCCAGTGCTGGACACCTGATGCCAAACAACCAGCAAGACAGGAACAAAGACCCACTCATCAGCAGACAGGCTGCCTAAAGTCTTACTAAGCTCACAGACACCCCAAAACACACCACCTGATGCATCCCTGCCCTTCAGAGGGGAAAGACTCAGATCCACCCATGAGAGCACAGTCCCTCCCACCAGGAAACCTACATGAGCCCCTTGACCAACCTCACTCACCAAGGGGCAGATGACAGAAACAAGAGGAACTTCGACCCTGCAGCCTGCAAAAAGGAGACCATAAGTGCAGTAGGTTAGACAAAATGAGATGACACAGAAATATATTGCACATGAAGGAGTGAGGTAAAATCCCACAAGACCAAATAAATGAAGAGGAAATAGGCAATCTACCTGAAAAAGAATTCAGGGTAATGATAGTAAAGATGATCCAAGATCTTGGAAATAGAATGGAGGCACAGATCAAGAAGATACAAGAAGTGTTTAACAAGGACCTAGAAGAACTAAAGAACAAACAATCAGTGATGAACAACACAATAACCAAAATGAAAAATAAACTCGATGGAATCAAATAACTGAGGCAGAAGAATAGATAAGTGAGCTGGTAGACAGAATGGTGGAAATAACTGCCAAGGAGCAGAATAAAGAATAAAGAATGAAAAGAAATGAGGACAGTCTCAGAGACCTCTGGAACAACATTAAACACACCAACACTCAAATTATATGCATCCGGGCTTCCCTGGTGGTGCAGTGGTTGAGAGTGCACCTGCCGATGCAGGGGACACGGGTTCATGCTCTGGTCCGGGAAGATCCCACATGCTGTGGAGCGGCTGGGCCTGTGAGCCATGGCCGCTGAGCCTTCGCGTCCAGAGCCTGTGCTCCACAACGGGAGAGGCCACAACAGTGAGAGGCCCACGTACCCCAAAAAAAAAAAAATTATATGCATCCCAGAAGAAGAAGAGAAAGGGAAAGGGCCTGAGAAATATTTGAAGAGATTATAGTCGAAAATTATCCTAACATTGGAAAGAAAATAGTCAGTCAAGTCCAGGAAGCACACAGAACCCCATACAGGAAAAATCCAAGGAGAAACACACCAAGACACATATTATTCAAACTATAAAAAATTACATATGAAGAAAAAATATTAAAAGCAAGTGAAAAGCAACAAATAACATACAAGGGAATCCCCATAAGGTTAACAGCTGATATTTCAGCAGAAACTTTAAAAGCCAGAGGGAATGGCAGGACATATTTAAAGTGATGAAAGGGAAAAACATACAACCAAGATTACTCTACCCAGCAAGGATCTCGTTGAGATTTGACAGAGAAATTAAAACCTTTACAGACAAGCAAATGTTAAGAGAATTCAGCACCACCAAACCAGCTTTACAAAAATTGCTAAAGGCACTTCTCTAGGCAGGAAACACAAGAAAAGGAAAAAAATGTACAAAAAAAACCCCCAAAACAATTAAGAAAATGGTAATAGGAACATACATATCGATAATTACCTTAAAGGTAAGTGGATTAAATGCTCCAACCAAAAGACACAGACTGGCTGAATGGGTACAAAAACAAGACCCACATATATGCTGTCTACAAGAGACCCACTTCAGACCTAAGGACACATAGAGCTGAAAGTGAGGGATGGAAAATAATATTCCATGCCGATGGAAATCAAAAGAAAGCTAGAGTAGCAATACTCATATCAGATAAGACAGACTTTAAAATAAAGACTATTACAAGAGACAAGGAAGGACACTACATATAGATCAAGGGACCAGGGCTTCCCTGGTGGCGCAGTGGTTGAGAGTCCACCTGCCAATGCAGGGGACACGGGTTCGTGCCCCAGTCCGGGAAGATCCCACATGCCGCGGAGCGGCTGGGCCCATGAGCCATGGCCGCTGAGCCTGCGCATCCGGAGCCTGTTGCTCCGCAACGGGAGAGGCCACAACAGTGAGAGGCCCGCGTACCGCAAAAAAAAAAAAAAAAAAAAAAAGATCAAGGAATCAGTCCAAGAAGAAGATATAACAATTATAAATACTTATGCACCCAAAATAGGAAAACCTCAATACTTAAGGCAAATGCTAATAGCCATAAAATGGGAAATTGACAGTAACACAATAATAGGGGGGACTTTAACATACCACTTACACAAAAGGACAGATCAACCAGACAGAAAATAAATAAGGAAACAAAAGCTTTAAATGACACAATAGACTAAATAAACTTGATTGATAGTTATAGGACATTCCACCCAAAAGTGGCAGAATACAGTTTCTTCTCAAGTCATCACAGAACATTCTCTAGGATAGATCACATTTTGGGTCACAAATCAAGCCTTGCTAAATTTAAGAAAACAAATCATATCAAGCATCTTTTCCAACCACAACGCTATGAGATTAGAAATCAATTACAGGAAAAAAAAATGTAAAAAATACAAACACATGGAGGCTAAACAGTACACAACTAAATAATGAAGAAATCACTGATGAAATCAAAGAGGAAATCAAAAAATTCCTAGAAACAATTGACAATGAAAGCACGACAACCCAAAACCTATGGGGTGCATCAAAAGCAGTTCTAAGAGGGAAGTTTATAACAATAAAATCCTACCTTAAGAAACAAGAAAAATACACAACCTAACATTACACCTAATACAACTGCAGAAAGAAGAATAAACAAAGCACAAAGTTAGTAGAAGGAAAGAAATCATAAAAAGCAGAGCAGAAATAAATGAAATAGAAACAAAGAAAACAATAGCAAAGATCAATAAAACTAATAGCTGGTTCTCTGAGCAGATAAACAAAATTGAAAAACCTTTAGCCAGACTCATTAAGAAAAAAAGGGAGAGGACTGAAATCAATAAAATTAGAAATGAAAAAGGAGAAGTTACAACTGACACCACAGAAATACAAAGAATCATAAGTGACTACTACAAGCAGTTATATGCCAATAAAATGGACAATGTGGAAGAAATGGACAAATTCTTAGAAAAGTACAAACTTCCAAGACTGAACCAGGAAGAAATAGAAAATTAAAAAGAAACAATCACAAGTAATGAAATTGAAACTGTGATTAAAAATCTTCCAGCAGGGCTTCCCTGGTGGCACAGTGGTTGAGAGTCTGCCTGCCAATGCAGCAGACACAGGTTCGAGCCCTGGTCCAGGAAGATCCCACATGCTGTGGAGCAACAGGGCCCGTGAGCCACAACTACTGAGCCTGCACGTCTGGAGCCTGTGCTCCACAGCAAGAGAGGCCGCGACAGTGAGAGGCCTGCGCACTGTGATGAAGAGTGGCCCCCGCTTGCCACAACTAGAGAAAGCCCTCACACAGAAACAAAGACCCAACACAGCCAAAAATAAATAAATTAATTAAAAAAAAAAATCTTCTAGCAAACAAAAGCCCAGGACCAGATGCCTTCACAGGTGAATTCTATCAAACATTTAGAGAAGAGCTGACACCTATCCTCAAACCCTTCCAAAAAATTACAGGGGAGGAACACTCACAAACTCGTTCTACAAGACCACCATCACCCTGATGCCAAAACCAGACAAAGATATCACAAAAAACAAAAGCCCAGGACCAGATGCCTTCACAGGTGAATTCTATCAAACATTTAGAGAAGAGCTGACACCTATCCTCAAACCCTTCCAAAAAATTACAGGGGAGGAACACTCACAAACTCGTTCTACAAGACCACCATCACCCTGATGCCAAAACCAGACAAAGATATCACAAAAAAAGAAAATTACAGGCCAATATCACTGATGAACATACACACACAAATTCTCAACAAAATGCTATCAAACCGAATCCAATAACACATTAAAAGGATCATACCCCATGATCAAGTGGAATTTATCCCAGGGTCACAAGGATTCTTCAATATATGCAAATCAATCAATGTGATAAACCTATTAACAAATTGAAGCATAAATACTGTAAGATCATCTCAATAGATGCAGAAAGAGCTTCTGACAAATTTCAGGAACCATTTATGATAAAAACTCTCCAAAAAGTGGGCAAAGAGGGAACCTACCTCAACATAATAAAAGCCATATATGACAAATGCACAGCAAACATTCTCAGTGGTGAAAAACTGAAAGCATTTCCTCTAAGATCAGGAAGAAGGCAAGGGTGTCACCTCTCGCCACTATTATTCAGTATAGTTTTGGAAGCCTTAGCCACAGCAATCAGAAGAAAAGGAAATAAAAGGAATCCAAATTGGAAAAGAAGAAGTAAAACTGTCACTGTTTGCAGATGACATGATACTGTACATAGATAATCCCAAAGATGCTACCAGAAAACTACTAAAACTAATAAATGAATTTGGTAAGGTTGCAGGATATGAAATTAATGCACAAAAATCTCTTTCATTCCTATACTAACAATGAAAGATCAGAAAGAGAAATTAAGGAAACAGTCCCATTTACCATTGCAACAAAAAGAATAAAATATCTAGGAATAAACCTACCTAGAGGAGGCAAAAGACCTGTATGCAGAAAACTATAAGATACTGATGAAAGAAATCAAAGATGACACAAACAAATGGAGAAATATACCATGTTCTTGGATTGGAAGAATCAATATTGTGAAAATGAATCTACTACCCAAAGCAATCTATAGATTCAATGCAATCCCTATCAAATTACCAGTGGTATTTTTCGCAGAACTAGAACAAAAATTTTTACAATTTGTATGGAAACACAAAAGACCCCAAATAGCCAAAGCAGTCTTGAGAAAGAAAAATAAAGCTTGAGGAATCAGGCTCCCTGACTTCATAGTATACTACAGAGCTACAGTAATCAAGATAGTATGACATTGGCACAAAAACAGAAATATAGGTCAATGGTACAGGATAGAAAGCCCAGAGATAAACCCACACACATATGGTCACCTTACTTTTGATAAAGGAGGCAAGTATATACAATGGAGAAAAGTCAGCCTCTTCAATAAGTGGTGCTGGGGAAACTGCACAGCTACATGTAAAAGAATGAAATTAGAACACTCCCTAATACCATACACAAAAATAAACTCAAAATGGATTAAAGACCTAAATGTAAGGCCAGACACTATAAAACTCTTAGAGGAAAACATAGGCAGAATGCTCTATGACATAAATAATAGCAAGATCCTTTTTGACCCACCTCCTAGAGAAATGGAAATAAAAACAAAAATAAACAAATGGGACCTAATGAAACTTAAAAGCTTTTGCACAGCAAAGGAAACCATAAATGAGACAAAAAGACAACCCTCAGATTGGGAGATCTGCCCATATTTGGATTGGGCTGTTTGTTTTTTTGATATTGAGCTGCATGAGCTGCTTGTAAATTTTGGAGATTAATCCTTTGTCAGTTGCTTTGTTTGCAAATACTTTCTCCCATTCTGAGGGTTGAGTACTCAGAAGACTTTTGCCTCAGTCTTCTGAGGAAACCCTTATGCACTGTTGGTGGGAATATAACTTGATGCAGCCACTATGGAAAACAGTATGGAGGTTCCTTAAGAATCTAAAAATAGAACTACTGGGCTTCCCTGGTGGTGCAGTGGTTGAGATTCCGCCTGCCGATG
>NW_006773600.1:538699-563131 GCF_000442215.2 Lipotes vexillifer | reverse complement strand
GGGAAAGAGACAAGCTTCAGGGATGATTATGGTTATTTCTATTTTGGACATGTTAATATAAAATGCCTGTGGAATATCCTGTTAAAGATGTGCAGAAGGTAGGGCTTCCCTGGTGGCACAGTGGTTGGGGGTCCGCCTGCCGGTGCAGGGGACGCGGGTTTGTGACCCGGTCCGGGAGGATCCCGCGTGCCGCGGGGTGGCTGCGCCCGTGAGCCATGGCCGCTGAGCCTGCGCATCTGGGGCCTGTGCTCCGTGGCGGGAGAGGCCACAACGGTGAGAGGCCCGCGTACCGCAAAAAAACAAAAACAAAAAAAACGATGTGCAGGTTATTGCATATGTTTTTCTGAAGCTTTGGGGACAAACATTTTTGTAGGTCATTAGGCTGTATGTGCTGCCTAAAATTCTGGGAGTGGTTGATATTTCCAAGGAAAAGTGTACATATGTGAACAGTGATTAAAGACAGTGGAACCACACAGAACACTAACCAATCATTAACATGAACTGTGGAAGAGGAGCTTGATCCTAAGTAGTATTTTTTAGAGTTATAAGGAAGGAGATCCAGGAAAGTTTGGTGCTCACAGAATTTAAAGACTGTGATTCTCAAATTGGAAAGGAGGTCAAGTCCAGTAGACTGGTCATTACAGAGAGTGCCCACTCTTAAGAAATTTGCATAAGGTAGTAAGGAAATTGGGAAAACCACCATCTTATCTAAAATTATTTCACTATTCACAATTTATAGAATAACCTACTGTCTTCACATTCCCTAATCATTTCTTTTGCAATGTCTAATGTGCTTTCAGTCCTACTCAGTGTATTTTTCATCTCAGCCATTATACTTTCCATCTCTGTAAGTTCAATTTGAGTCTTCTTTAAAAATACATTTCATGTCTTAAATTAATGTTCTGAACCTATTAAATCCAATTATAATAACTGTCTAATGTCATTGTCTGCTAACAATATCATCTGTGCCAGTTCTTGGTTGGTTTTGATTAATTGATGTTTTCTCATCTTTACAAGTCATTATTTTCCTGCTCCTTTACATGTCTTGTAGTCTGACTGGGTGTCAGACGTTGTAAATTTTACCTTCATAGTTGCTGGGTATTTTTGTGTTTCTTTATTCTTGAGCTTATTTGTGATGTAGTTTAGTTACTTGGAAACAGCTTGATAATTTTTGTTCCTGCTTTTAAGATTTGTTACATGAGACTTAGAACAGTGTTTGATATCAGGCTGATTATTTCTCAATACTGAGGCAAAAGTCTTCTGAGTACTCTACCCAATGCCTCATGAATTATGAGGTTTCCCAAGTTCTGTGTTAGCTGGGCACTGTTACGTTAAATGCATCCCCCTGGGTCTTTCCCAGGTCTTAGGCAGTTTCCTCACATTCAAGGCCTGATCAGGACTTTGCTGAATACTTGAGGGGTACCCTCTGCAGATGTCTCTTTCTCTGCAATTCTTTCTTGGCTTGTATTCTACCCTGCATACTCTAGCTGCCTTGGACTCCTTGGACTCTCAGCTCTGTCTCCTCAACCCAGATTTTCTACCAGGCTCTACCTTTGTTCTGCTTTCAGCATAGTCTATAAATTCTGTATAGGGCAGTCATAAGGCAAACCTTGTTTGATTTCTATCACTCAGGGTTCACTGTTCTTCATTACCTGATGTCTAGTGTCCTGAATACCATTCTTTCATATACTTTGTCCGGTTATTTGGTTGTTTCAGTTGGGAAGATAAATCTGGTTTCTGTTACTCTATCCTGGCTGGAAGCCAATCAAAAAATGAAGATTTTGAATCAATGAATTTCTAAACTATTTAAATTACCAATGGGAAATGAAGATAAATAAAACCATATATTTATATTGGATCTCTAGGTTCTTATTTCTCTGAGATATTTCTAGGTCCATTGGCTAAGGACTTTCATTTCATAAATCTTGATTGTTCAAGGAAATGCAACTGCACCATCCTACCCCATTTTTTAAATTTAATTTTGTTTCCAAGTTTGTTGTTGTTTTCAACTTTTTTCAGACAAAGTATTCTTTTCCTCAAAAGTCATTTATAGGGCTTCCCTGGTGATGCAGTGGTTGAGAGTCCGCCTGCCGATGCAGGGGACACGGTTTCGTGCCCCGGTCCGGGAGGATCCCATATGCCGCGGAGCGGGTGGGCCCGTGAGCCATGGCCGCTGAGCCTGCGCGTCCGGAGCCTGTGCTCAGCAACTGGAGAGGCCACAACAGTGAGAGGCCCGCATACCGCAAAAAAAAAACACAAAAAAGTCATTTATAAACTATTAAGCTTTTCAAAAATCTTGCTTTGGTATGTGATGCCTACCAGAAAAGCATGGCAAAGAAAAGTATGGAATATATTACTGTACAGATTAAGTTGTGAGAAGTTGTAACGTTATTCAAATGTAGATTTGTGGCATCCTAGGATGTCTTTAATTCAAGTGGAAAGGTTATCTCTTACCTCTCAGAATTTTAAATGAAATATAAGTGATTTTGAGACTCTGTTACATTGACACATTTTATGTTTTGTTTGGAGTTGTATGCCTTCAAATTAGTTTGATCCATAAACCCTTTAAAAAAAAACCACTTGCAAAGTTCTTTGTCTAAGTGTGTCCAATTAGTTTGCTTAGCTGAAAATCAAATTATTGTGTAGTACTTTTTCAGGCAAATAGAAGTTTTCTCCTACTGAAATTTCTTTTGGGGCTCTTTTTCTAGAATTAATTTAGCATGATCGGTACTTGTGAGGAAAATGTATTTAGCTGGATTCAGAAGGATTAGGGAAAAAATTTCCAGAAAACGTAAAATTAATATGGTGTTAGTCTTAGAATGTCACTTTTATTTTATATCCTACACCAAGGAAAATATTTAACTATCCTTTTAAATGCTTTACTTCTTTCACAGTACATTCCAAATGTTTTGTGAGGGAAAAGTATAGAGACATTATAATACCGTCTTTACATTTTCTTAGGTATAGGCGAAAAGAATTCTGGAGATCTTCTTATATTCTCATTTAAAGATTTGAAAGTATGTTTTGAGACAATTTATCTTAAATCACACAAATCCTTAACATTAAATACGGATTGGAAAAGAGATTATAATGCTCTCATTACATCATGCTGCGTTTATATATTTCTATGAATAATAATAATCCAGAAAATATCATCCTCCTTAGTAGACATTACATGATCACATAGATACATATCTGACATTCTAAGCCAAGTTCCGGAGCAATTATAGACATGATGATGGCTCCTGAAGTAACTATTGAAAACATTTTCTAATTGCAATTCACAATGAGATCTAATTCTTTCTGTTTTTGCCAACAGTCAAATTCTCATGTTATTATTTCAGATTAGAAGCTTTAACAACCAACTGACATTTATCCAGCAAGTTGGACTGGCAGAGTCTTATGAAGTTAAACTCAATATTAATATTTATATAGTTTCTCCAGAGAAAAAGCTTAGGCTACTCACCTGGTTTATTATGTTACCTCTCTTCAAATCTCTTCTGTACTGGTTAAGGATAGTTCTGCTCTTTGCAGGTAAGAGGAAAAAAATAAAAATAAAGGATAGTTTAATTATTTGCTGAACCAGTAATAAAATAAAGGTAAAATTATTAATGTTAATAGCTATTTTCAAATTTATTCACATCGTAAAGTTTTTCCAAGTGATGTACACTGTCAGTTTTCAAACTGCATTCCAAGGCTTTGGCTTTCTTTGTCTTAGCAGTAATGATCAGAAGTGATGTCTCTCGTCAGAAAGAAAACATTTGCAGAGGCACCATTAATGTTGAAGTCATCATCAGAAGTGCGTTGTAGTCTTTGACTCCCCATTTACTTTTACTCATTAGTGCTACATGTAGCTCTTCCTCCCTTTCTGAGAAATTATATTTGAACATAAGCTTTTACAGCATCATCTGTATCTCCCTATATATTGACATCTATATCTACATGCTTTAAAGCATTATAAATAAATGTAAGAAACTGTCAATTGATGAAATAATTTTGTGTAGTGTAATTCTAATACAGAAATTCACATACATTTTTTAAACTCCCACTTGCATTTACTCACCAGGAATTAATTTTCTGATCATGCAGTATTTCTTGCATATTAAGTTTGCTGAATTGCAGGCACACACTGTGAAAACGTTACAATTTTAAACTTGTTTCAGTTAAGGGAAACCATTTTAAGTAAGATCAGTGTGATTATGTGTGAAGAACAGGTTTTGCACAATTTGAACACTCTTTTTCGGAGACCTAAACGTCAACGTTTTCTCCCTGAGAATCTGGATGCCATTAATTCCGTCTTCAAGGCAATTAAGCCAAATGCATTTCAGAAGTATTGAAGAGGAAAAGAACATAGTCTTATCCTTGTAATGTAATAGTAGTCAGAATCATGATGGTACTTCATTAAAATATGACATATTTAATCTATTAAACTAGAGAGCATTTCTTCTCTGAGTGAATGTAATTCAGACTCTTTTCATTGCATACAGATCACATCTTCCAAGTTGAGATACATCATATTATAATGGACTGTTATAGTTTCTCATCTTTGTATTTGAGAAAAAAGATGTTTGTCACCAAGGATTTATTTTTAAAAGCACTTGAAAGTTTGGCCAAGGTACATTATTTAAATTTAATACCTATGCATTTTATTTCTGTTATCTATCTCATAGTCAAAAACAATATAAGGAGAAAATATCCCTCTAGGTCTTCATCTCGAAGCCGTTTATAAGTCTATTAGAATCTATAAAATCGTGTTATAATAATTCTAGTTGGAGTTCAGAGCATAAACAGAACAATGCAATAAATATTTCTTTGTAAGAGTCAAATGAGTTAAAAAACAATCTATATCTTCCCAATAACAAAGCTGCTATGGAAATTAAAAGGAAACAAGCAACAACTACGCAGTACCTTTTTCTTTCTTCATGTTCAAATAGGACCCTGAGGAAGACTACGGTATTTCTCTAGCCTATTGGATTGGATTCCCTATCATCACAAGATTTCAAATATATATTAAAAGTACCAATTATATAACTGTGCCAAGAGTTTGATTGTCAAAAGTTATTTTTATCATCCCAGTAATAACTACTACTAATTCTCTGATTTATTTCCACACAATAACTAAAACACTGCTATGCTTGGAAAGTAATCAAATTGCTTTATTCAGAGACAAACTGTATTATCTATAGTTGTGCAGATAAATGTAAATAATAGATTTACAAATCAGTCAGCTTTTATTACTGTAACACTTCATCAGGATCACCGAGGGATGAAGTATTCATATAAAAGAATGTTCTAGATAGAGGCAGCCCTCTGTACATAAGACAATTCAACTTTTTTTGATTTGTATTTCTGCTGTTCAGCCAACTACACATTTGTGGTCAACATATTGCCAGTAGGCAAGCAGCACACATATTAAATTCCATCCGTCAGTCTACTCTCTGATGTTTACCACCAAAGTCTCCCCAACACTCCCTCTCAATCTGACCACAAAAGAAGGGTGGCAGGATCCTTCACAACCTCACTGCTTCAAGACTTTTGTTTTTAGCACAGGCCTAGGTTCAACCTTGGGTTTTTGATCAAGATGCACAGCGAGGCAGAAAGAAGGAAAGAAAAAGAAAATTAATAGGAAAAGTAGGAGTGTTTAATGCTTTAAAGTCAGTAACAGAAGTTTTGAAATGCTTTGAGCAATGGCAAGATCATTCCAGGGAAAGAAGCTTTGAAAAGTTCAGGAATGATTTTGATGATTTAGACATTTTACTTTTGATTTTTAAAATAATGCCATTATTTTATATTGCCACTTATCTCCAGGTAACAGCATCTTATTAAGTGAAAATAATTGTGTACTTTAAATAAGAAAAACTGTGGATAATTTTATTGTCTACTCACCTCTACATACCTAAGATGGAAAAATCCATGTCTCTCAAGCGTGTTCCTCCAGCATCCTTCCCAATGCAAGGATTATGACTTCAGCTTCATCTCTTTAGATTTCAAGTGTGAGCAGGTGCAGAACATTCTAACCTACCCATATTCGCCTTTTCACCAACATCTCACTTCCACACAAATCATACTGGAATGCAATCCTCTTATCTTTGCCATGGCCACATTACAAACCCTGTATTCTGTTCTACAAGAAGTGTTTACTCCCTTTCTCTTTCTACTCCACCTCTTAAAATTAAAACTCTTGGTGCTTGAGGAGGTTTCCTCTTCACCATACCAAATTTTTCTGACTAATACATTCTTATTCCTGCTTCCCTCCAGAATTAAACTTGACTGGGAGGGAGAAATCTACATTTTCTTCCATTCAGTCCTTTAAAAGAACTGCGTAAAAGAAAAATTTGTGATGACAGCCCTCCACTTTCATTCAGTAAAGTATTAGTCTTGGCGGCACGGTGGAAAATATTTGATTTTGTGGAATCAGACTCTTATATCATGAATCTTTGAGTTCTGACTTTCTCCAAGATAACATTCCATTCATGTTGTTATCTTCAGGAGAGAAGACTCAGCATCACATGACTGAAACTAAGGAGGGGGTGGGAATACTATTGATTTACTCTTAACATTGATTCTCTACCAGGTAAGCAGCACATGTCAAAAAAAAGGGGAAAAAAACCCAAATACTTAAAAACGCATGGTTAGGAAAAAGGCAATGCCTTCTCACAGATAGACTGCTGATAGGGGCAATTTATAATGACCCTAAAGAACCATATAATAATTGTGTGTAATAATCATATGAAATTCATTCTTGTTCGTCTCAGCCTTGTTCAGAATAACTGAAAATAATTTTAATGTCTAACAATAACAATATATGCTGGTTAAATAAATATTGTTGCATCCATAACATGGACTATTCTGCAGCCATTAAAATGACTTCTCCTTTTCCAAATTCAGTGCTCTTGAATTTTTATACCATTCATTTTTTTTTTTTTAATCTTCTCTCTTGCAATTTAAATAGTCCTCTGAGGGCCGTGTAGCCACTACCCAGATACCTTCCAAAACGTCACCCTAAGTCAAATGCAAGTTATCATTTCCAGGCAGCCAAATTAATGCTTCATTCCTGATTCTATCTGAGGATGGAGAATTCATATACTGCCAATTTAGTTCTAAATATTTTAACTCTGGTTTGCCATTTTATTTTGGCTTCAGTGACAAGACAAATTGGATGCCTTTCAAAGAAATGGTTTTGGATACTCTTTATTAACATACTTATCTCAACATAGGTAAGCAGGAAACCCTCTCTACACAAATTAAATATAATAATAATATAATAATAAAAACTTCCCAAATCTTTTTCTCTTATCAAACTTTTTCCTATCATGCAAATTATTCTTATTCTTATAGACCATATTTAAGTGGGGGAAAGGACTCAATACAAAAGGTGGTAGCTAATGCCTCTACTGTCCTACTTAGAGATTTCAACTGATAAAATTATGTTAGCATATCAGAGAACAATGGTAGCCTTCACAAAAGTAGTGTAAGTTCTCTTAAATTCATCACAAATTTGCCTTTAAGGAGTCATATTAAGATACTTTGAAAAACAAAAATTTGGCATTGATAAAAACAGACTTTTAATCCAATTTGTTGCAATGAAATAGGCTTGAAATTGTATTAAAATGCACACATTAGTTTGATGTTGAAAACAGTTATTAGGCTAATTTTTCTTCAGAAAAAACAAAGTAGGTATTTCATTTTGGTATGTAGAAATTTTTCTGGGAATATAATCACTACATGGATAGGTTATTTTTTAGTATCAAAAGAATTAAAAGGTTTTACTGGAAGCAAGGAGTAATTGTGACATAAGGCAGAAGTTTAGAAAACTCTTATTTCTATAAAAATGAAATAAAAATTTGCTAATTCGGGCTTCCCTGGTGGCACAGTGGTTGAGAATCTGCCTGCTAATGCAGGGGACATGGGTTCGAGCCCTGGTCCCACATGCCGCGGAGCAACTAGGCCCATGAGCCACAACTACTGAGCTTGCGCGTCTGGAGTCTGTGCTCTGCAACAAGAGAGGCCGCGATAGTGAGAGGCCCGCGCACCGCGATGAAGAGTGGCCCCTGCTTGCCACAACTAGAGAAAGCCCTCGCACAGAAACGAAGACCCAACACAGCAAAAATAAATAAATTAATTAAACTCCTACCCCCAACATCTTCTCTAAAAAAAAAAAAAAAAACTTGCTAATTGTCCTTATATTGACCTTGTATCTAGAATTTAGTAATAAATGGAGACTTATTTCATTCATCTATTCTTTCAACACTAATGTCTTACCTCAGTGCCAACCACTGTTCTAGATACTGGAAATTCAAAGGTCTGCCGCTAAACACTCAACATAAGTAAACCCATAAATATATTCAAGGGTTTAGAAACAAAGCATATGGGGAATATGATGAATTTATTCACTGTATTTGCAAGAGATCAAACAGTTTTACAGAGATGGTAAACCCTTGCTCTGTGCTTCATTAAACATAATTCTGTCGCAGTGAACCCGGAACTCATTCATCCATAAAATATTTCTAGAAAACCAGTGTTATGGGATATGTTTAGAAAACATTGGAGGGAATCTATTTCAGAGAAATATTTCAGAGAAAAACTTTTCTTTACCTCTGAAAACAAAAAGTGATGCGATTTGTAATAGTAGCTGCTATTATTCTGTTATTCAATTAAGTTTAGTTTTGTTTTAAAATTGACACAGAGCTTGTAATATGGAAAACTATGCTATACAAGGAAGATCCTATTGGTTTTGTTGAGAAAGTTTATGTTTTTTGCAAGTAAAAATTCTGAAGACCGTCAATAATAAATGATGCCAGGATTGTTGTCAATTTTAGGTTTGTCTCCTCGATTTCTCAATAAAAATTCATCTGCAAATCAAAGCCCTACATTTAGGTTTGTTTTATTCATATTTGTAGCTCATTTTTGAAGGTATTCGAGGTCCTGGCATAGAAGGTGACATTGCCATTGATGATGTATCAATTGCAGAAGGAGAATGTGCAAAACAAGACTTAACGACTAAGAGTAAGTGTCTCTTCTTGGATCAGTTGGTGTGATGTTAAAGTAATGTAATGACAATTAAACTAATGTGGTCTAATTGTTAAAACAAATTTATTGTTAGTTTATTTAAAAATTTCCTATGCATGAGACCCTAAAATTTTAATTATATTTTAAAATCAAAGTATTAAATCTGATGGTAGGCATTTGAACTCAGTTATTTGACCTAAAATAAAAGTAATTTTGATTTAGGTCTATGTAAGGCAAGCACACTTTGGTTTTTAATTAAGATTTTAAAATAGTCTTAATTTATATTATTAATTTCAGAGGATTTTTTTCACTTTTATTAAAATATTTGGCTAATCTATATACTCAGCACACATTTATATAGCCATGGCTGTTTTTATTCCTCCAAGTTTATGAATGTATTTTGTAGGTCTAACTTTTGCCAACCATTTTAACAGATTCAATATTGTGAAGAGCCTTAGTATATATATTAAGTAATGGAGCAGCCTATTCTTTTCTGGTATAATTAATCCCCTTATACCTACATCACAATCTTGTTTAGTAATTTGGTTTCACTTTTTATTCTGGTTTGAATATTATGGTATAATATCTTCAAATTGTATGGTTTTCACCAAAAATCCATTTTTAGTAAGAGAGCTATAAATAAAAAATTATAAATAATGCACAAGGCATCAGAATTCTGTGTTGGGCTATTTCTTAAAATCCTCATTGTATTATTCATGTGAAGGTGAGAAATCTAAAATTATACTTATGAAAAATTCTTCTTAGTTGAAGGATTTTCATAGGCCCACCTAGAATCTTTAATTTTGTGGTCACTTAAAGAGGTATCAATCAAACTAAATACATACAAATAACTCAATTATTTAGCACTTACAAAAAGAGCATGAAAATCCACTTTGTATAAGTCTAGAGCAAATCAGGGTCTTTGTTAATTGAGTATAGTTAGTGAGAAATTATATCAGTCTGGATGTTGAAAGTCAAATTTGTACAACTACCCAGTGATTGCTCATATGAACTGAATTGACCCCATTTTTAAACATTGTTGGAGACAAAAACTAAGATTGTACATAACAATGAGCCATTTTGCTCATAGTTTTCACCTTCTTGTCATTACACTTAGCATTTCACGTAACAATTTTAGTAAAAGTTTCTCCCTGTGTCTGGCTAATTTTTCTTTAGAAAACCAGCAGCTATATCCAAATGAAGTAGGTTTGTCAAATGCACAGAAAAGCAAGCATTCTTCTCAGAGGAAAAAGGGATTTCTTTTGAATTTCACAACATGAATCAGTGATAGTAACATACACTATATTAACTGAAGATAGTTACCATCTGATACAGAAATCTTACATTTTGCTAATTAAATCACTGGAAATTAGTATAAATAGAATTAAACTTTCCAAATGAGGAAAGCAAGAGAACATAATTTACTCCCCAAAAAGGAGAAAGCAGAAATGTAGCCACAGTGAAATGACTATGAAAACCCGTAGGCACTTTATTGTTATACAACAGAACATTTTCATAATCAGTTTTCTTCTCTTAAACTACTAAATTCAGGAAAATGTGTGACTATTTCAAGTAAGATATATCTATACTTATTGGAGGTATTTTTATTTAGCCTCTGTAAATCAGAGGAAACAATTCTAATTGAACAAAAATATTTTCTTTGGTATGAGAAAATACTCTGCTACATGTGTATCTCTGTAACTATAACTTATTAAGTTCATTTTGATGAATAGTGTTTGTGGAATATTAAATTAATGTTAAATTCTAAGTACAAACCAGCTTGGAGGCCAAAGGCCTCTTCCTGAACTGCTCAGGCTTCCAACCCCTCTCTGGTAGTAAATGTAGTACTATGGCCCCACTATCAAAAGCTGAGATTGTTTGTCTCTTATTTTCAAAACCCAGCTCACTCCTAGGTGAGAGCCATTTTGTAACTTAAGGCAGGTTAATGAATTATTGGGTTTGCCTATGTTAGTCCTCCTAGGTAAGCTACACATTCTAAGAGGTATCATCTGTACATGAATTTTACTTGAAATACCAGCTACAGTAGGAATCTCAAGGCAGATTGGTGAAAGAGATTTTTAGTTAGAATGGACTTCATAGCACTTTTAAAAATTACACTAAGGAGAAAATTATTTACCCAATTTATAGACTGATCCTGATATGTATAATCCACTGTTTGCAGTAGTTAATTTCTCTACCCATAACAATTCCTACCTGGTTTTCATAAAGGGTAGTTTTTCTTTCAGTGGTCTTTAAGTTAAACATTTCTGAAAGCTTAAAAAAAAAAAAAAATGAAGCTGACTTTTTAAATTTTTGAGAATTTTTTGTGTGCATGCCTTCATGTGGCTAGCAGAACTCTGAGGTTGAGCTCAGCCACAGACTCACATAAATATGTTCTGAACAGGTTTTTTAGCATAGCATATCAATTTAAAATCTGAAAATATTTTACAAATGCCTCACCATATATTCAAGTTATTTTCCTTTTCACTTGTCTTGGAAGTGAAGCTGATAAATAAAACAAACCAAAAAACAAGTGTTTTCCAAAAATATCTTCCATATACTAAAATTGTTTTATTTGTTCACCGAAGTTGTATTGGTAGCTACATGGAATACTTACTCTCCTTTTTAATTATTTCTTGGCATTTACTTCCCTTGTCTTTAGATTCCGTTGATGGTGCTGTTGGAATTTTAGTACATATATGGCTTTTTCCGGTTATCGTCCTCATCTCTATCTTAAGTCCTCGAAGGTGACCTTACCCTGGCAGAGGCTATAAAAGATTCACCAGGCACTGGCATGAAGAAAGAGTCTTTGTAAATGGACATTGAAAAAACAAACTACCAAAGATTCCTCCACTGACTACTGACTCAAAATAAAATAATAAAAACAAATTTTTTAAGCACTGGAGATAAAAAGACATCATGGAAATATAACTTATTCCGCACTACAAATAAAAGAAAATCTTGACCTGAGTAGAGAAGAGACCTTCAGGTGCTTTTGTGGCTAAAAAGATTACAGCATCATCTGGTCATCTGGTTGAAACCGGGGGGGAAAAAAAAAAAAAAAAAAAAAAAGCTATAGAAATCCTTGTCAAAGCACAAAGTCATGGCTGGTTTTGTTTCAAATGAATAGTTTGCTTGTTACCATGGAAACCTAATGGCCTGCCAACAAAAACCTCACTGTAAACAGGGTACGTGAAGAGCTGGCATTTATTTTCCTTTTGAGAAGGTTTTGCATAGAGAATTAAATAAATGTAGGCCCTTTTACCTTTGGTTGTTACCATTCCTTGAAAATAACCTGAACTCAGAATTATTTACAACATTGTTCTTCCTCCCCACCTTATCCCCATCCCACTTTTATTATTATTATTTGTTTTCCTCCCATGGCTAAGCTAGATAACTGTATGCTGTCTCTTTTTGCATGCACTACTATCCAGGATGGTAAACCTGGGCTTACATATTACACAGGCTTATCAGAGTTTGCTTGCGGCCACTTGAACACCCAAACTAAGTCATCTGTTCCAACGAAGAAACCAAACCATCATCTTTTATAAATTGCCATGGAAACCAAGTGCCTTCAATGAAACAAGCCTGAATAATTTTCAACTCAGAAGTTTGCACTGCTAAGAGTGGTTTGTGTAAAACTGTTTTATAAACAAACTACAGAGCCTAAATGTGCAAATTACAGGCAAGACAACAAAGCCGCTTCTGAAGAAGAAAGGACCGAAGCTGCTGCGTAAGCCCATGCAGACAAGATATTTGTTGTTTGACCTCCTAGACAGCCATGGCCTTTCGCCATATTGTCCATTAGAAAATAACTCCCATTGAGACCAGACATGGGAGCAACACTTTTTTCTTCCAGGTTATTAAATGGGTCAACCAGAGCAAAAGGTTGTTAAGATAATACTTAGAGCAGAAGGTGGTAAAACAGGAGTGATTTTTTACTCTAACCTCCATTTGAAATGAAATTGGCCCTAGCTTTAGAGGGAACAAGAAAATGTTTGTGATTGCAGTACATACAAACTCTACAGTGGAACTGGGCCTGAAAAAATCTGGCTTTATTCTAGACACTGAGGGTAATATGCCTCTGCCCTTTAGTCAGACTCTGTGAAAATTGTGAAATATTATTTTATTATTTTACCAAGATTAAAAAACACTTTTACAAAAAAACAAAAACCTGTAAAAATGATTTTGAGCTACCTGAGGACAAATCACACCTTTAACCAGCCAGTTTTCCAATGCATTGTAAATTTCACTTAAACCTGTTGGTTATGAAAATTTGAAGATCTTTTTCCTTAGATTATCTCAGCTTTTAACTTCATTTAAAAAGACTTTTGTCTAAAGAAGAATATTATTATTATTATATGTTCTTTCAACACCCCAGGATTAAAAAAACTGATTATGCAAGTAATTGGGATATAAGTATTAAATTATAACATTTGCAAATATTAATATAAAAAGCACAACAAAATGTAGTGGAAAAATGACAAAGCTTGATTTTTTTTTAAAAAAAATTCTGTAGAAATGTTTGTGCAAATTCAGTAATCCAACTTAAAAGATAATTTTACAGCTATGTTCAATAAAGCCTCTTTCCAGGTAAGGTATGAAAAGCGGTATGTGTGTTTGTTGAACGATGTTCACGTATCACCAAAATGAGACTAGTTATACAATTTATTGGTTGTCTCCATGGGATAAATCTTCAGTGCTTCATATACTTTAATGTCTGCAGGAAGAAATTTTGATAGGAAATCTCTGATGCACTCTCCCTTATTTATAATAGTTGTAAAAAAAAGTCAAACTTTTGAAAGTAAAATATGAAACAAATATGAACTTGGAATTTAATGTGTATTTTCATAGTTAAAGAGGAAACCAGTCTGAATATCCAGGTAATGATAGAATTGAGCTAAGCCATGTTCTTTAAATTAAGCAGAATAAAGAAATGAATTTTATAACATATTTGAACAAATCAGGCATATTGAGAGAATTTCAAAATTATAGTCACCCATCTATTTTATCAAACCAAAGAGATTAAAGTAAAAATATTCAAGGCACTTAGCTTAATATTTACTAAATCTCCCTTCAACTTGACTTCCATTTTATGTGGCAACTAACCACTTCTCTCCACTATCCCATATTAGCGGATCATATTTTGAAATTGATTTTCTGCGTACTCACTTCTGATAATATCAATGAAAATGTTCTGGATAAAAAGAGAGGCTTAACTCATTGCCGCCTTCTTTCCCTGATCTTTGAGTGAGGCTTTTGCAAAAAACAAAAAATAATCTACTTCAGAATATTTGGATATACATGTGTCCTTTCCAGGAAAATAATCAAGTCTTTTCTCCTAAGTAACCCTGCACAAAGAAACTTGCTGTAAGCAAAAGATTCATTTCTACTACTAAACATTTATAAAATACTAAAGTCTTTCCATAACCTTTCACACAGTAAGAATACACAAGGCTTCAGAAGTTCATGAGAACCGGCTGGTACTTCAAAAAGTAATTTTGATTAAATGTTTGAGAAATTGCAGATGAGTACCAAGAACAAAGGCGTAATCAGAAGAACTGCAAAGCAATCAACTTTATTAATATGGTAATAAGTTAAAATATATAACTTAAATGGGTTCTGGATCACTTATATAAACGAACAAACTTAGAATCAACGTTTTTCACTCTAGAGGAAATGTTTAGTTGCTGTAATTGAAAGGCAATGGGTAAAAATGCAAAAAATTTTTAACGGTCAGCATATGTGAAATGTAAATTAAGTATTCCCTTCTTTAATATTAGTTATAATAATGACAACTTTAAAGCGCTTACATGTTTACCAACTGCCTTCCTTTTCCTAATACTTTTTTGTATATGAGTTGAAATCTCCAATGTATTCCTCCTTTTCCTTTTTGATAACATATTTTAAGTGTAATTGATGGCAATATTTTGTTGTTGTTGTTCTTTCGTAGGAAGGCATTAGGCAATGGAGCTTTTAATTTCCTGGGAGAAAGATTATATCATGTAATCTCCTACTGCCAGTAGTTGATCCCAATTAATTAGAAGCATTACTTTTTTTCATCAGTTCAGAGATGATTGTTTCTCCACATTTTAACATCTCTGCAGTCAGGCTATTTTAATTATAATTAGCAGCATTTCTGTGTAGTGATATATAAAATAATAGTGCATCCTAAAAACATGGCATCTTAGGTACTGAAATTCACCAGTGTTACCAGAAGTGTCAAATCATGCCCAATGTTATTACTTTTCAGTAGTAATAATAGCCCCTTCGTATTTGTAGGATTATATTAAATACTCATTGAATACACATTATTTAAAAATAACATAACTTTTATTTTGTGCTTTTTAAAAATCTGAGTCTTCTCTTACATGCATTATATACATACCTAGCCCTGCTTTCTTTCTTTTTCTTTTTTTCCTGCTACCTATTTTTTAGTTCTATTATGAATTACAGTATGCCATGTATCCCTGGATTAAAATGTTTTCTGGTTTTATGTGATTCATAGCACTTAGTAGGTTAGAAGTTTGGCCTGCCACTAAATTTTCTTTAAGAGATTTGAAAAATGCATGTTGCACCACAGTGTCATGTAATAGGCTAAACTAATGGTACTTCATTTCACCTACATCACAGCATCAACTTTGACATAGCAATGAATTGTGATAATTACAATAATGAGAATTACAAACCAGGTGGTCAGTTACAAATGGTAAAAAATAATGCCATTCTTTACTTTTATATTTTAAAATATGACAAAATATGAATGACAGCTATACTAACTTTTCACCAACATGCATTTTTATTTTAAAGACTTTATAATAAACGTATCTGTCAAAATGTGTAATTTGAAGAACAATTAATTTAGTTCTATACTTAAGACTGTATGAAACTGGCTGTGGTGTTTTTCATGATCTATTTTGTTTGTTTTGATTAGTGATTTGAAAGATACTGATAGACTACATAACCTGAGTTTGATAGAATGCCTTCAAAGGATTCTATTGCATGCATGTTCTTTATCAAAAAACTTTTTTTTAAATGTGCCTTTCAAAGATAAGAGCCTCTCAACAGACATTTAAACTGGAAAAATTTTATTCCAAATTCATTTTCCTCTTGGGTGATGACGACTTCTTACTAATTGCTTCGTCTGCATCTCAACAAAGCAGAAGGTATACTCTTCTTGCAACTGGGTAGTTGAAGTCAATGAGGAGTTATTGCATTTTCTGTGAAAACAATAAAATCATAGGGTTCAATCCCAAGCTATTTCCTTTCCGACAATGTTCCCTTTGTGGTTAACTAGCTTACTTAGTTTTCTTAGTGCTTATTTTTAAAAAGCAATGTCTCTGGCATTTTCTACTTCTACTTAGAAAAGCTACCACAGAATGATCAGAACTTCTTTTCAAATCCGGTATAAAAAGTTCTCTGCTGAGTATCCATAATATTTATAAGTAAATATATATGTTATTACATAGAAAAAGTAAGACTTAAAACTTGACATCTTAATGTGAAATATGCCAGTTCAGAATCCATCTATCATAAGTTTATGTCTGTTTGGAAACAGAAGTGAAAGTTAGGGGGAGATAAATATTCCATATATTTGTATATGGACTACTTTATTGACATTATTAATATAAAGCTTAATAAATTATGATTGGTGATTTCATTACCATGAACCTACATTGAGTATATTGGAATTAAGGAAATGGAATTCAAAATTTGAATAGGGCAGGGGTTAAACTCTGGGTAGAAACTGAAATTGTTTTCTTAAAGAAATATTTACAACTGATTGAATTTAATTTCAATTGTACTAATTTTCCATAAGATGAGCTAAAATGTATTCTTATTTTTCAATAAAATTATGGGAAATTTTATGAAATGGGGATTAGCATATTAGTTTCAGTTTGTTTTCGTATGGCTTTTAATTGTCCTGGATTTCCAGGATATCATTTTTATTTCTTGAGACATCAGTATATTTAAATGTATACGTTTAATCAAATATACATTGTGTTAAATTCATATCGAATATTAGTTACATTTTAGATCTCAAAGTTTAGATTTAACTTACTTTTCCTTTTGATATTTTCCTTCTGCAGATAGCTGTATGTTATTTTCCCTTGGATTTTCTTTCAATAAATGAAATAATGTTAAATACTCTTTTAGTGTTTTGGGGAAATTTCTGCTGTCAATAAGCACTGAAGTTAGAAACAAAAAAAATATTTAGAATAGCAAATGTATTTTCAAATTAAGATGAAAATGCCATCATTTTTCTCTCTATTAAAAAGCTTTTATAGACTTAACACTGCAGTGGAGCACAATTAGTCTGTTAAAGATATGTGTTGATTTTTATATCCTTTGTGAGGGATCATTTATAAGATTGTGTTAAATAAGTAGACACTAAAATCTTCCTGAATGAACTGTGATTTAAGAATGATGGTTCAATTTGGTAACTGTGGGCTTCTGTATGGTATGTGAATAACTGACTGCAGATTAACAGTACTGCTGTTTTCCAGGATGAAAGTTTTAATCACACATTTCACAGGGGCACTGTAGGCTAAATGTGAGCCTTCCGAGGGAAATAAATAATACTGCTTGACAACGATTTGAGTGAACCAAAGTATAAATGGAATCCTAAAACTTGCTTATTATTGTTTCCCTACTGACTATTTAGCTTAGTTTTTTCTTCATCTTTGTTATTATATCTCCAAATATATCCATGAAATTTTGGAAATACAGATACAATTAACATTAACAGACCTATTAACCATCTTTAGAAATCAACTCCCTAACTGCTCCCTAAGTGCATATTAAAGTACTGTTTATTCTTCATAAGCTGTTTTGTTTAATAGTCAAATTAAGGACTTTGTCCATATTTGATTCCTATAGTACTTATATTCCATTAAATTATTCTTTAGTAGTCTGCATATCTGCTTCCCAGCTGAAGTTGTAACCTCCTTCATGGCAAGGACTATGTCTTTTCACAAATTTAAGAGCTTCCAACTTACCTAGGTTCTATAGAGATTATTGAATTAATGATTACTGAATTAATCCATGATTTAGACCTGCATTTAGAATGGAACTTATTCAATGAATATAGGAAATAAGCAGTAATATCACCTTTCAGTTATAAAATCAATGACATTTCACGGACAGAAGATATCTATGTGCTGAGAAAAATGAGGAGTCGAGGAAAATGAAACGTCAGTTTAAGCATTTCCAACACAATTTTCTGGCACTTCTTAGTTTAACAGAAAATGATTGTATTTCTTAATAAAAGGGCAAATGTTGTTAATGTTTCTGCAAACAAAATCATTATATGGTTAAACTAAGGAAAAGGAGACTAATTCTGCATGTTTTGTGTTAGGTGCCATCCTTATACATGAGAATAATATGACATAGAATCTCTTCTTTTAACCAAAATGTATTAATTATAGAATATTATGCTTAATTTTACATTAGGGAGATCACGTGAGCTAAATTCAAAGTCTTAGCTCCTTTGTAGAGTTTGTTGTAGTATATATGTGTTGGGATCCAGTCATCCACTAAACATGATACGAAGTATATTTTAATATGCAAATATTTTAAAGGGTTGTATAATAATTTGAATTATAAAACACAATTATAAAAAAGAAGATATTTATTTAGTTCTGGGTAATATTTTAGGTGCAAAAACTAGACTTGTACACATGGGACAAAATAATGAGAAAGAAATTAATTTTCAAAATTGGTAATGGTGTTGAACAGAGATGACTATAATTTTATTATTTTATTTTGTTTCGGCTTTGAATTATATGTCTCAATTTCCAAAATTGACACAACTCAGCAGGCTAATGAGCCCAAAATAAAGGATGGTACAGTGCTAGTATGTGGCAAATAGACAATAATTAATAATTAGTTTACAAAAATAAGTAGTACACTGTTAAAATTTTTTAATGAAACAAACATGCATCTTTTATTTTTCATTTAGTTTTCGACAATATCATATACAAAAGTGGGATTTTATGTGTACTCAAAAGGCCTTTACAGTGTAGGAGTATCTGAGGGCACTGGAAGGGTATCCATTCTGAATCAACATCCCACACCAGGAGTGAGATTCCTCACTCAGCAGTCCATTCCTTCATGCCTGGTGTTGCTTTCTCCATTTAGTCTTCTTTCAAACTATAAATATTCCCACCAGGAAAACATATTAGTCCCTAATATTTGGGGGTAACATTTTATCAGCTCACAGTCTTCAAATATCTAGCAAAATTGACTGAGAAAACCCTGGACCTACTGGAAGGGGCTAAGGAACACGAAGGAGATGCATGCAGAGACGAGAGATACAGGATTTCAAAGACTACATTCATTTCACAGTTTTCCTAAGGACAGGTCCAGATTACATATCCAGTATATAAAATAGAGATAGAATGAGAGGAATGTCAGGCTGTCAGACACAGGCAAAGGCTCAAAGAACAGAGTGAGAGAGCTTCTAGGACAGAAACATAAACAATGAAGTCACAGAGAGGGGACAGTGTGAATAGATGTGGATTTAAAAAAGTGAAACTGATCAAACAGATTGTTCACACTAGTAGAAAGGAGAGAAAAGGAAAATTACGTAACTAGATGCATTCTGTTGAGGGTCATAATTTAAAAAATGAAAATAAAATGTTTAGATCAAGTAAGTTTGAAAAGGAACTACAATAAATATATATAAATGTAAATATATATGTATATATATATACAATATATATATATATATGTAAATATATATACAATTATTCACCACATGCTCCTCCTGCTTTCTCTTCTTTCCTTTGCAGTGACTATGGTTACAACATGACTTCTCTGTCCACTTTCTCCTTCCTGGTTATGTGGACTCACAGTACGTAGGTTACTTCTCCGTAAATTTTCTCTGTTCATACTCTCTCTGCACCACTTTTTCATTATACAATTTTAGTTAACTTATTCAATGTCCCTAAAAACTCAGTTTCCTCCCCTGTAAAATAGGGATAATATCATCGGTAATAATATAGTAATTCATAGGATTGCAGGGAGGCTCAAATGACATAAACTACATAAGACAATTTCCTAGAACACAGTAAGAATTAATGAACAGTTTTTACTGATATACATGCTATTCTTAGAGAAGCAAGAAGAGAAAGCTGAGAATCATGACATCTGTTACCTTCCACATATGCCAAGTTTGGAAATGAGCATTTTCAAATTATTTTCACTCTCTGTAATAATCTTACTTCGAGCCCATGCATATGCACACATTCATATATACATGTCATTAATATGATTTATCATTTTCCAAGTGTTTTCACACACATTGTTTCATCTGTTCTAACCCACAATGATTGGTGACTTCCCTGTGGTGGGTGTGAATTGAGGTATGATGGATGTCATCCTGTCCTCTTTCCAACACCTTGCCTCTCACAGCATGTAGGTGGGCACCTGTTCACAGTGACCCAGGACTGAAAAGAACAGTGTTTAATAAGCAATGTCTTTTGTTTTTTTATTATCCAGAGGGCCTCCATACTATATGAAATCTAAAACAACATTATTTTGTGTACCACTAAGAAGAAAAAGAACCACATTTTTACTGTGATTGTAAGCCACCATAAGTTATAACAGGCAGTCCTGTTTCAGAGATGTCAAACTGTGAAAAAACTGAATCTTAAGATTAATGAAATATGACATCATTTTTAATGTACTAGATATTTCATTTGAAACTTACAGAAACCTGCTTTGTGTATTATAATGCAGTTGGACTCTGTCTTTAATGTGAATCAAAAGCTTCTAGAATGGTTGTTGAAAATATAGATTCCAGAGTCTTGGCACCAGATATTTTGAGCTAGAGGGAGAAGACAGGAGTTTTTTAACAAGCCACTTAAATAATTCTGACATTTGTGATTAAAAGAGCCACAATTTGATTAAGATTGGTGTAGTGGAAAGAATATAAGTTCAAATCCTGATTTTTACCACTAGTAGCTGTGTGACCTTGAGCAGATATTTTAAAAGCCTTGAGCCTTAGTGCTCTCGGAGACACCATAGAGCAGTCTGGAGTCAGACTGCCAGGTTCTTCATTATGTAATCTCCCTCAGTTCCCTTATCTATAGAGTGGGGTTATCTAATTAATGAGCTAATATGTGTAAAACATGTAGAACACTGCTGGTCTATAACAAGCACCACATAATATCTTGCTCATCTGCAACAATGTGATAGTAATAACAGTACTCGCCTCAATGCCATGATGAGTAAACAAGGCAATGCATCTCAAGTATTTGATAAAGAGAAAAGTGTTTTGTTTTATTTTGTTAGATATTGGCTTAATAAAGTAAGATCTTTCAAAATAAATTCTTTAAAACTTCTTTTCATGGCTAATCCTTATTTCCTTTTCCTTGTTTTCTTGAAGATGGACATCTTGAAGACAGACAAGGAAAAATTTTCTATAGTATTTGAATGTTCTTATTTATCTGGCATGAAGTATATTAGCCCTCCAAATGACACAGGCCCTATGGCATTACCTTATAATGTAAATGGTTTTTTGAATAATCATGCTTATTTTAGGATATAAAAAATTGTTAGAAAAAGATAATTGTTAGTAAATAAGCACAAGTTTGACATTCTTCAAAAGTTACCATTGATATTTACATATGTGTTGATGTTCTAGACAAAATGCTGCTCAATTTTTAAAATAAACTTTTATTTTGAGATAATTATTGATTCATTGTAGTTGTAAGAGATCATATAGAGAGATCCTGTTTCCCGAGTGATAACATCATGTATGTGTATGTGTGTGTGTGTGTGTGTGTGTATTTAGTTCTGTGTATTTTAAAAATTTTACTTATTTATTTATTTATTGCCTGTATTGGGTCTTCATTGCTGTGGGCTACTCTTCCTTGCAGTATGCGGGCTTCTCAGCGCGTTGGTTTCTCTTTGTTGTGGAACACAGGCTCTAGGCACGCGGACTGCAGTAGCTGTGGCACACGGGCTCAGTAGTCGTGGCTCATGGGCTCTTAGAGCTCAGGCTCAGTAGTTGTGGCACACGGGTTTAGTTGCTCCGTGGCATGTAGGATCTTCCTGGATCAGGGCTCGAACCTGTGTCCCCTGCATTGGCAGGCAGATTCTTAACCACTGCGCCACCAGGGAAGTCCCTAGTTCTGTGTATTTTTATCACATCTGTAGGTTCATGTATTCACCACCACATACAAGGTGCACAGTTCAGTCACCACATGAACCCCTGTAGTGTTGCCATTTTATAACCACATCCACTTCCCTTCTGCCTCCCCTCCTCCAACCCATCCCACAATCCTGGCAACAACTAATCTGTTCTTCATTTCTACAATTTTGTCCTTTCAAGAATGTTATATAAATGCTATCAAACACTATATAAATTGGGAGGATTGGCTTTTTGCATTCAGCATAATTCCCTGGAGAATTATCCATTTTGTGGCATGTATCATGAGCTTGTGCCTTTATATTGCAGAGTAGTATTGCATAGTATGAATGTACCAGTTTGTGTAACCATTCACCCATTGAAGGGCATCTGGGTTGTTTCCAGTGTTCAGTTATTACAAATAAAGCTGCTATGAACATTCATGTACACATTGTTTTGTGAACATAAGTTTCCATTCCCAAGGAAAATGTTCGGGAGTGCAACTGCTGGCTGGTATGGTAATTGTATGTTTAGTTTTATAAGAAACTACCAAATTGTTTTCCAGAGTGGGCGCACCATTTTCCATTCCCACTGGCAATGTATGAGTAATCCAATTTCTATGCATTCTCACCAAATTTGGTGTTGTCACCACGTTTTTTACTTCAATATTCTGATATTTTTTACTTCAATATTCTGATATCACATTGAGGTTTTGCATTTTCTTAACAGCTAATGAAGTTGAACACCGTTTCATTTGCCATCTGAATATCCTCTTCTGTGAAATGTTTAGCTATGTCCTTTGTCTTTTTTCTAATCAGATTTTATTTTAATTGTTGAGTTTTGAGAGCTCTTTTTATATTCTACGTGTAAGTCATTTGCGGGATATGTGGTTTTTAAGTAGTTCCTCCCAATTTATACCTTGTCTTGTCATCCTCTTCACATGGTATTTTGCAGAGCAAAAGTTTTTAGTTTTGATGAGGTCTAATTTATTTTTTCCTTTTTTGGATTATGCTTGTGGTATCATCTAAGAACTCTTTGCCTAGCCCTAGATACTAAATATTTTCTCTCTATTGTTCTTTTAAAAACAATGGTGTCTTTATCCCAAGATGGAAAACTGGACAAATTTTAAGTCCTGTTTTAATGTTAGGTACATTTATTTTAGTTTAAAAATATAACATTTTCTCATAGCAATGATGGAAGATGTTTAAACAGAGCAATAAATGAGGTTTACAAATTTAGGTATTTTAGATATTAAATCAAAATTTTGAATGTTACATTTAAAGTTATATGATATGATAATACAACCATATAAAGAGAAGAAAGGTGCATCTCTTCATCTCAAAACATACCCAAAGATTACTGCTTTTATTTTTTCAAATTCTTCCTTAATTTCACTTATAGAAACTGTGTAATGAAAATCAGACAGCCATGCAAATAGTCATGTATTAGGTATCGTGGCCACTTATAATAGTGAGAAAACTAGAAACAATATAAATGTCCATCAGTAAGGGAATGATTAAATAAAGCATGGTTGTGCACTCCCATATGGACTCCAGCTTTCACACAGCAGTACAGCCTGAAGACTGCCAATTTTGTGAGAGATTTCTTCAGTGCCTACACGTGCACTATAGTTCAAAAGTGCCAGGAATTAACATCACCACAACCAGCCCTTCCATCACTCAGCACCAGCAGTCCTCACACAATGCATAATGCCTTAGCTTTCTAGCCCTGAGGGAGAATAACTCCAAAATGCCCATTCTACAGAATCCCAGAGTTCCCCATGGGACCAAGTTCATTATCCACGGTGGTCCCTGATTAAGAGAAATTTTTTATTGGTTGCCTTTCCTTCCCTTTATCACTTCCTCATATCCCTATTAGAATTTCCTTGAATCATCTTCCAAAAAAAAATATTGCACTGAAACCTTGTCTTGAAGACTGCTTCTGAGACAACCAAACTAAGACAATTATCTGTAGGAGAGAGAAGCAGGAATCTCTTTTTAAAAATGGGCTTGAACTTCATATAACACATAAATATGTTTACTATATATTGTTGGGTTAAAAACATACATAACATTACATGTAGTCTGATATATTTATAAAAATACATATGCCTCAAACTCGTAACATTCTTCCTGTCTGGTAGGTTTTGTTTAGCAAAGTTTGATTTTCTATTTCATTCCTGGATTGTTAATTTTTTGGACATTAAACATATGTTAATTTTATAGTCTCAAAAAACATAACAAAAAATCCTAGGGAGAGGAAAGGAAGAAAATGGCTCAGTGTAGGGA